>NC_064926.1:205117136-205420166 GCF_023897955.1 Schistocerca gregaria
CCATTGCTATCGTGCAGAGAAGGCACTGATTGTTACTAACATACTTCACATACGACCAGAATCTCTTTAGATTTTCTGCCAGGTTTCGAGACAAAGTTTCGTTGTGGAAACTGTTATAGGCCTGTCGCATTGAATCCCGCGCTAAGTTTCGAGCCGCTCTAAAGGATCTCCAATCTTGGGGATTTTGCGTCTGTTTAAATTTGGCATGTTTGTTTCGTTCTTTCTGCAACAGTGTTCTAACCCGTTTTGTGTACCAAGGAGGATCAGCTCCGTCGTTTGTTCGTTTATTTGGTATATAACCATCGGCACTAGATATTGGTGCAGTTGCAGAGTGTTGCATTGTCCAGTGAATCCCGATATATTCTTCATCATGCCGACAGGAGGGCGCGAATCCATCGTCTTCCGGGGGAACAGCTCCTTGACACCTGTACTGCGGAATGGAGATAACATACTCTCGATCTTAGCTAACATAGTACTGTAATTAAAACCAAGAGTGATGGAAATTCCTGACTTTAAGAAGGGTAATTTTTCTGCATGAGCTATGTGTTGCGCAAACGCGATCTGCTGATTACCCATGTAGTTAAATATTGAAGCCACTGAAAGTATTACAGTCAGTCGTCTGGTAATCTCGGAACTCCATCTATATCGGACTCCGAGGAATACGGTACGCTTTAGTACTGCTACGTTGATAACGAGGAGAGCAGCAACAGATCCAAAGCAATCAAAAAGTCCACCTTCCTCTTCCTCTTTTATGACGCATTGTTCTGCATTTCGCCATCGTTCGCAGCGACGCGTCACAAGGCGTCGCGCGGTAGTTCCAGTGCGTTTGGCAGCTTAAATGTCTTGTCAACTCTCGCAACCAAACCCTTAACTTGGCAGCAGTTCAATTCTATTGTGTTCAGATTACAGCTGTAAAACTGTGGCATTTATACAGAGTGCTCGACGCAGTGAAAATTATTGTTTTCCCTGTTCCTACGACGCATATCACTCTGGCTCGTGTGAGACCACATCTGTCCTACAAAACAGTGGGCATATTCAAATAACGAGTATATGATTTTTCATTTTTCTGCAAAAAATTTAATTGTGCAATGTTTTCTTAACTTCAACAATCTTTAACAATCTATTATAAAATATCCATAATTAAGATTGCATATTTGCAATGAAAACCAGAATTTAGCGTGCGATATATTATTAGAAACCAGATGACGTGCATTTTTCTTGAAAAATGATGCCGCACGGGATTAGCCGAGCGGTCTGAGGCGCTGCAGTCATGGACTGTGCGGCTGGTCCCGGCTGAGATTCGAGTGCTTTCTCGGGCATGGGTGTGTGTGTTCGTCCTTAGGATAATTTAGGTTAAGTAGTGTGTAAGCTTAGGGGCTGGTGACCTTAGCAGTTAAGTCCCATACGATTTCACACACATTTGAACATTTTTTGAAAAATGATGGTTAAATGAGTTAGTTAACATGTACAAGGGTTGGAACTTTAATAGTGGAAACTACTTAATTACGGCTCGTATAGAATAAATACCTGTTTCAAAGTTTTACTGATCTTCAGAGTACTCACCAGCATTGTGTATAACCCGAAGACAGCGACGTGGAAGTCGTCGGATATTCTTACAAGGGAACCTCCCCATCGCACCCCCCTCAGATTTAGTTATAAGTTGGCACAGTGGATAGGCCTTGAAAACTAAACACAGATCAATCGAGAAAACAGGAAGAAGTTGTGTGGAACTATGAAAAAAATTAGTAAAATATACAAACTGAGTAATCCATGCGCAAAATATGCAACATCAAGGAAAATGTGAGATGAGGAGCGCCGTGGTCCCGTGGTTAGCGTGAGTAGCTGCGGAACGAGAGGTCCTTGATTCAAGTCTTCCCTCGACTGAAAATTTTATTTTCGCAAAGTTATGATCTGTCCGTTCGTTCATTGACGTCTTGTTCACTGTAATAAGTTTAGTGTTTGTGTTTTGCGACCGCACCGCAAAACCGTGCGATTAGTAGAGGAAAGGACGTGCCTCTCCAATGGGAACCGAAAACATTTGATCGCAAGGTCATAGATCAACCGATTCCTCCACAGGAAAACACATCTCACATTTTCTATACGACACTGATGACGGTATGTGCGTCACATGACAGGAATGTGTTGTCGACCCACCTAACTTGTACGCTTAGCGAATGGGTAAAAAGATTCTTCTACCTTGCCCGATTTAGGTTTTCTTGTGGATGTGATAATCACTCCCAAAAAAGTGATGAAAACATAAGAGTTTGTCACATAAACTGAAAATAAAAAATTGAACTTTTCACTGGAGGGAAGACTTCAACCTAGGACCTCTCTTTCCGTAGCTACTCACGCTAACTACGGGACCACGGCGCTCCTAGAGGCCCATTATCCTTGATGTTGCATATTTTGCGCATGGACTACTCAGTTTGTATATTTTACTAATTTTTTTCATAGTTCCACACAACTTCTTCCTGTTTTCTCGATTGATCTGTGTTCAGTTTTTCAAAGCCTATCCACTGTGCCAACTTATAACTAAATCTGAGGGGGGTGCGATCGGCAGGTTCCCTTGTTAGCAGTGCCACTTGTGTTGACAGTTCGAGCGGCACGGTCTATTGCCCGACGAATTTGTAGCAGTTCTGAAGCGAATGCCGTTTTTTTTTTCTTGAGTTTAGAAATCGAGCTGAACTTACAAGTCAGGGGAGTGCAGTAGATGGTATATCACTTAGCAGCCCCATCAGTCAAACAAATCAGTAGCAGCTTGCATTGTACGTGCTTGAGCATTGTCCTGCAAAATGATGGTCAGGTCCTCCAGAAAGCGTCATCACTTCTGTCTCTAAGCTTGTCGTAGGTTGTGTTCCGAAAATGAACCGCATACAGACGCGAGTAGGGGTGGTACTCACTGAAACAAAGGCGGTTCTCTTTGCAACGAGATCTATTTACCAAATTTCAATCATCAACTTTCTCTTCTGAATGCGAAAATATTTTGTTGACATATGGGAACAAACCAGCACGAAGTAAGAGACAGAGCGTCAAAAATTTAAGTAAAAAAGTAATTTTTATTTATTGAAACAGATTTATAATGTAGCGCTAGTTATGGACCTTTAAGACACAAACATAGATTCATTTTTAAGTGGATAAGCACATAAATTTTGAAAATACTTCATTTTCAGCAATACACTTTTTTTCCAGTACGGTATGTCATTTGTCTCTAAAATGTTGGCAGCCCTGTCCAAGGTTCATGTCTAACCGAAAAGGCGGAATAACTGCGCAAGTGAGATCACTCAAATCCAGGGACTGAATGAAAAGACTCATATTCGTCGACTCTGTGACTGTCTTGGCTGAAGATTTCTAGACGTGCGTTATCGGCTGGGGATTTGTAGGACTCTCCTTGATAGGTGAGGGGTGCACTACAAAAAGGAAGCAGCAGAGTACTTGGGGAGTGCGCACGAGGGTATTTCAGGCTAGACGGCAGTTTGAGGTACTGTGATGAGCACTCGCCAGTCGATACGCAAGAAGGGAAGTCAGAGTGCGTTCAGAGTAAAGATACTTCGAGTGTTAGAATTTCCTCAGTAAATTGTCCCAGTATTTGTAACAAACTTCCCGAATATACTCCCCTCCAGGAAAATTCATGCTCCAGTTATTCCCGGGACCGATAGCTGGCTGAACCCTGAAATGGGGAAAGCTTTGAGATATTTCGCCAGTCATGGAACGAATATCGGAAAGGCAGATTACAGGCCATCGGAGGGGGAGTGTTCATTGTAGTTGACAAAATTATTCTCTATTGACGCCGAAGTTTAATGTGACAGTGAAGCTATCTGGTCCAGTTTAACAGAGCTAGGTGAAACCAAGTTAAGTGCGCGATATTTTTACCGGTCATTCGATTATGCTGTGCAGTCCTATGGCCATTCAAAGAAAGTCTACCGTCAGTAATGCGTAAATACCCAGATTACGCAATACTAGTTGCAGGCGACTTTAACCCACCGAATATAGACTGGTGGGTCATTGTATAGGGTATAGACAGACTGACGTGCGATGTGCTGTTGACCACGATTTCTGAGAACTGTCTTGAGTAGCCAATTTGGCAGCCCACACACAATAGAAATACATTAAGCCCTGTAGCTAAAAATAGGTCGGACCTCATCGACAACGCCATACAGAAATGGAAATTAGCGATTATGATGTCATTACAACAACTACGGTTACGAAAGTTAATAAATCAGATGAGAAGGCTAGGAGAGTTTTTCTGCTAGAAAGAACAGGTAAGTAGTTATTAGCATTTTACTTAGACAGTGACCTGACATCACTTAGATAGACGTAGAGGAATTATGGGCAAAGTTTAAGCAGATTGTAAATCCTGATCGGGAGATTATTATTACCTAGTAAGTGGATTAAAGACGGTTAAGACCCACCATGGTTTCATAACGACATTCAGAAAATGCTGAGGAAGCAGAAGCTGTTGCGCTCTCGGTTCAAAAGAGAATGCGCAAATGAAGACGAGCAAAGGTTTAGCAGAGATTCGTGTGTCTGTGATCCACAAGGGAAGCATACAACTGCTACCGCCGTCATACCTTAGCAAAACATCTGACAGACGACCTGAGAAAATTCTGGTCCTATGTAAAATTTCTAAGTGGGTCTAGGGCTCCGTCCAGTCACTTGTTGACCAGTCTGGTGTCGCATTCGAAATAGCAAAACAAAACCGAACTTTTAAATGTCACATTCAATAAGTCGTTCAAGCAGGAGAATCGAACAAACATATCGTCGTTTGACCATTGAACGGTGTCCCGTATGGACGACACGCAATAAGTATCCCTGGCGTAGGAAAAACTACACTCCTGGAAATGGAAAAAAGAACACATTGACACCGGTGTGTCAGACCCACCATACTTGCTCCGGACACTGCGTGAGGGCTGTACAAGCAATGATCACACGCACGGCGCAGCAGACACACCAGGAACCGCGGGGTTGGCCGTCGAATGGCGCTAGCTGCGCAGCATTTGTGCACCGCCACAGTCAGTGTCAGCCAGTTTGCCGTGGCATACGGAGCTCCATCGCAGTCTTTAACACTGGTAGCATGCCGCGACAGCGTGGACGTGAACCGTATGTGCAGTTGACGGACTTTGAGCGAGGGCGTATAGTGGGCATGCGGGAGACCGGGTGGACGTACCGCCGAATTGCTCAACACGTGGGGCGTGAGGTCTCCACAGTACATCGATGTTGTCGCCAGTGGTCGGCGGAAGGTGCACGTGCCCGTCGACCTGGGACCGGACCGCAGCGACGCACGGATGCACGCCAAGACCGTAGGATCCTACGCAGTGCCGTAGGGGACCGCACCGCCACTTCCCAGCAAATTAGGGACACTGTTGCTCCTGGGGTATCGGCGAGGACCATTCGCAACCGTCTCCATGAAGCTGGGCTACGGTCCCGCACACCGTGTCGCGACAGGCGTGAATGGAGGGACGAATGGAGACGTGTCGTCTTCAGCGATGAGAGTCGCTTCTGCCTTGGTGCCAATGATGGTCGTATGCGTGTTTGGCGCCGTGCAGGTGAGCGCCACAATCAGGACTGCATACGACCGAGGCACACAGGGCCAACACCCGGCATCATGGTGTGGGGAGCGATCTCCTACACTGGCCGTACACCTCTAGTGATCGTCGAGGGGACACTGAATAGTGCACGGTACATCCAAACCGTCATCGAACCCATCGTTCTACCATTCCTAGACCGGCAAGGGAACTTGCTGTTCCAACAGGACAATGCACATCCGCATGTATCCCGTGCCACCCAACGTGCTCTAGAAGGTGTAAGTCAACTACCCTGGCCAGCAAGATCTCCGGATCTGTCCCCCATTGAGCATGTTTGGGAGTAGATGAAGCGTCGTCTCACGCGGTCTGCACGTCCAGCACGAACGCTGGTCCAACTGAGGCGCCAGGTGGAATTGGAATGGCAAGCCGTTCCACAGGACTACATCCAGCATCTCTACGATCGTCTCCATGGGAGAATAGCAGCCTGCATTGCTGCGAAAGGTGGATATACACTGTACTAGTGCCGGCATTGTGCATGCTCTGTTGCCTGTGTCTATGTGCCTGTGGTTCTGTCAGTGTGATCATGTGATGTATCTGACCCCAGGAGTGTGTCAATAAAGTTTCCCCTTCCTGGGACAATGAATTCACGGTGTTCTTATTTCAATTTCCAGGAGTTTACTTAAAGAATGTAAAACAAATAAGTTACCAGGTCCGAATGGAATCCCAATTCGGGTTTTCAAAATGGCTCTGAGCACTATGGGACTTAACATCTGAGGTCATCAGTCCCCTAGAACTTAAAACTACTTAAACCTAACCAACCTAAGGACATCACACACATCCATGCCCGAGGCAGGATTCGAACTTGCGACCGTAGCTGTCGCGCGGTTCCAGACTGAAGCGCCTAGTACCGCTCGGTCAAAACGGCCGGCTAATTCGGATTTTCGAAGAGTAATTTACGGCATTGGCCCCTTATCTAGCTTGCATTTATCGCTAATCTCTTGCCCAGCGTTAAGTCGTCCCAAGCGACTGGATATAAGCGCAGGTGACTCCTGTGTACAAGAAGGGCAAAGGAATGGATCCGCAAAATTACAAACCAATATCCCTAACTTCTGTTTGCTGCATAATCCTTGCACATATTCTCATTTCGAATATAATAAACTTTCTTGAAACTGATAAGCTATTATCCACGTATAAGCAGGTTTTAGAAAGCATCGCTCGTGCGAACTCAGCTTGCCCTTTTCTCACATGATGTACTGTGAACTACGGATAAGGTGCAACAGGCAGATTCCAAGTTTCTAGACTTCCGGAAAGCGTTTTAAATGGTGCCCTACTGCAGGCTGTTAAAGAAGGTACGAGCATATCGAATAAGTTCACAGATATGTGAGCAGCTCGAAGTCTTTATACGTTACAGAATCAGATATGTTATCCTCCACGGCGAGTGTTCGTTAGGGACAAGGGCGTCATATGGGGTTTGACAGGGAAGTGTGACAGGACCGCTGTTATAATCTACAGGGTGACGCACGAAATGTGTTACCATTTTGTTTTTGAATATAAACTTTATTGTCAATATGATCTGAAAGGAACATATACTACAATGAAGAGCCGTCCATGGAGATTTGTGCTAACTCAGCACATGCTCAATATGTCCACCATTTCGTTTCCTAACTTCCTTCAAACGAACACTGAAGTTAGGTGATTACCCTACGGCACGTGTCTTCCGAAATTTCACTGCAAGCTTCAAGAATAAGTCTTCTGGGCTCCATTAAATCACGTAGACGTTTCGGGAAAATATTTTCCTTTAGGTACCCCCAAAGAAAAAAGTCACATGGATTGAGGTTGCCGGCGGCGGTGGTCTAGCGGTTCTAGGCCCTCAGTCCGGAACCGCGCGACCGCTACGGTCGCAGGTTCGAATCCTGCCTCGGGCATGGATGTGTGTGATGTCCTTAGTTTAGTTGGGTTTAAGTAGTTCTAAGTTCTAGGGGACTGATGACCACAGATGTTAAGTCCCATAGTGCTCAAAGCCATTTGAACCATTTTTTGGATTGAGGTCTGGACTATCGGAGGGGCCAATTTTGTCCGTCATTGAAGCGACCTGGAAACCTGTGTGAAATGATCCGCATGTCGAAATGCTCGTGTAAAAACTCCAACACAGTGTTTGCAGTATGTGGCCTTGCTCCATCTTGCATGAACCACTGCGTGTTGAAGGGCAAGGCAGGAGCAAGAAGCTGTGGAATGAAGCTATTGCGAAGCATGCTCAAATAACGTTCGCTGTTCTCAGTTTCTTCAAAGAAAGAGGGTCCAGTAAGTCCGTGACTGGAAACTGCTGCCCACGCTGTAATCCTCTGAGCTTAGTTGTTGTTCATCAAACACTTGTGGGTTTTCAGTGGCCCAAAAGCATATATTTTGTTTGTTTAACACACCGTCTTAATGAAAACGCGCCTCGTCTGAAAACCAAACGTTGTTGAGAGTCTCTTTCCTATCTTTCGCCCACTGAGCAAACAGTAGTCTCTGCTGCTTGTGTTCTTCAGTGAGCTTCTGTGCACAGGTCATCTTCTATGGGTACATATGGAGGCCACTTTTAAGAATGCGTTGAACGGAGCGTCTGGATATTCCCAGTTGCACTGCTGTCTTTCTACACGATTTCCCGGACTTCCCTGTACAGCAACTCGTACCGCTTCAATATTCTCCGGCGAACAAACAGGCTAAGGCCGAGGTCGCTTCGCTTCCAATAATGTTCCTTCCTGTACAAATTTATCGTACAACCTGTGGATGGTCTTCTTGCAAGGGACCCATCGTGTGTTAAAAAGTTGTCGGAAACGCCTCTGCGTCACAACAAGGCTTTTCGTTTCATGAAAAAGTAACAATTGCCGATCGTTGCTGTGTCGTCAGTCTTCCATTGTCAGCCATTGCTGCTGATTAGTCTCCTAGCGGCAGTATCGGGAATTACACGTCATTTCGTAACTCATTTGTTTTTCCAAGCTCTGCTGGCACTGCTGTAGAGATCCCAGCGGGATATCTAATGTGCGTCGTAAATTGTGAAAGAAAGAATTGGTAACACATTTCGTGCGCCACCCTGTATATACATAAATGATTTGGCGGACAGGGAGAGCAGCAATCTGTGGTTGTTTGCTACAGTGGCTGTTTGCTACAGTGGTTGTTTGCTACAGTGTACGGTAAAGTGTCGAATTTGAGTGACTGTAGGAGGATACAAGACGACTTAGACCAAATTTCTAGTAGGTGTGAAGAAAGGCAGCTAGCTCTAAAAGGTACAAAAATGTTAGCTAATGCGAATGAGTAGGGAAAAAAAATGTTCGGATACAGCATTAGCAGTGTCCTGCTTGACACAGTAACGTCTAAATATCTGGTCGTAACGTGGAAAAGCGATATGAAATGGAAGGAACATGTGAGGATTGTGGTAGAGAAGTGAATGGTCGACTTCGGTTTATTGAGAGAATTCTAGAAAAATGTGGTTCATCTGTAAAGGAGACCGCATGTAGGACGCTAGTGCGACCTATTCTTGACTCCTGATCGAGTATTTCGCATTCGTACCAGGTCGGATTCGCACGCGGGTTGCTAGATTTGCTGCTGGTGCTACAAAGATGCTTCGTGAACTCGGATGTGAATCACTGGAGGGAACGCGACGTTCTTTTCGATGAACACAGGTGAGAAAATTTATGAGATCCAGCATTTGAAGCTGACTGCAAAACGATTCTACTGCCTCCAAGATACGTTGCTCGTAAGGACCACGAAGATAAGATACGAGAATAAGGGTTCATACGGATAGCCTGTTTGCGAGTGGAACAGAAAAGGAAATGAGTAGTAGTGGTACTGGTTACCCTCCGCCACGCACCGTATGGTGGAATGCGGAGTACCTACAGTATGTAGACGTGGATGTAGATGCAGATGTAGATATATTACTGTCTTCACGAGTATTATTGTGTTACTAAGTAGGTAAAGCTATACTCTTTAAGAAACTCTTGCAGTCGGTTGACTTTTTCGCTTTGTCTGTTAGCTGCTAGAAGCATACTATTATAAAATACGGCTGAGAAATGTGGGCCACACGAATATTTGATTGGCCTGTTTGTCCACTGTGCCTTAGGTGTTAAGGTAAGATGTGCAGCAAAATAACAAACAATTTTACTTGTTCTGGTCACTGAACCCAGTGAACTAACATGTTTGCGATCTACATCTACATACATACTCCGCAATCCACGTGGCGGAGGGTACCTAGTACCACAACTAGCGTCTTCTCTCCCTGTTCCACTCCCAAACAGAACGAGGGAAAAATGACTGCCTATATGCCTCTGTACGAGCCATAATCTCTCTTATCTTTGTGGTCTTTCCGCGAAATGCAAGTTGGCGGCAGTAAAATTGTACAGCAGTCAGCCTCAAATGCTGGTTCTCTAAATTTCCTCAGTAGCGATTCACGAAAAGAACGCCTCCTTTCCTGAAGGATTCCGTAACACTCGCGTGATGATCACACCTACCAGTAACAAATCTAGCAGCCCGCCTCTGAATTGCTTCTATGTCCTCTTTCAATCCAACCTGATAGGGATCCCAAGCGCTCGAGCAGTACTCAAGAATAGGTCGTATTAGTGTTTTATAAGCGGTCTTCTTAACAGATGAACCACATCTTCCCAAAATTCTACCAATGAACCGAAGACGACTATCCGCCTTCCCCACTACTGCCATTACATGCCTGTCGCACTTCATATCGCTCTGCAATGTTACGCCCAAATATTTAATCGAGGTGACTGTGTCAAGCGGTACACTACTCATGGAGTATTCAAACATTACAGGATTCTTTTTCCTGTTCATTTGCATTAATTTAGATTTATCTATATTTAGAGTTAGCTACCATTCTTTACACCAATCACAAATCCTGTCCAAGTCATCTCGTATCCTCCTACAGTCACTCAACGACGACACCTTCCCGTACACCACAACATGATCAGCACCCAGCCGCACATTGCTATCCACCCTATCCAAATGATCATTTATGTAGATAGAAAACAACAGCGGACCTACTACACTTCCCTGGGGCACTCCAGATGATACCCTCACCTCCGATGAACACTCACCGTCGAGGACAACGTACTCGGTTCTATTACTTAGGAAGTTTTCGAGCCATTCACATACTTGGGAACCAATCCCATATGCTGGTGCCTCAGTTAGGAGTCTGCAGTGGGGTACCGAGTCAAACGCTTTCCGGAAGTCAAGGAATATGGCATCCGTCTGATACCCTTCATCCATGCTTTGCAAGATATAATGTGAAAAAAGGGCGAGTTGCATTTCGCATTAGCGATGCTTTCTAAAGCCGTGCTGATGCATGGACAGCAACTTCTCTGTCTCAAGGAAATTCATTATATTCGAAGTGAGAATATGTTCGAGAATCCTGCAACAAACCGATGTTAATGATATTGGTCTGTAATTTTGAGGATCCGTCCTTCTACCGTTCTTATATACAGGCGTCACCTGCGCCTTTTTCTAGTCGCTCGGGACTTTACGTTGGGCAAGAGATTCGCGATAAATGCAAGCTAAGTAAGGAACCAATGCAGTAGAGTACTCTCTGTAAAACCGAATTGGAATCCTATCAGGACCTGGCGATTTATTTATTTTCAACCCATTCAGCTGCTTCATAACCCCAGGGATGTTCATCACTATGTTCTCCATACGGGAATATGTACGAACTCAAACGGCGGTATGTTTGTACGATCCTCCTGCGTGAAAGATTTCTCAAATGCTAAATTTAAAATTTCAGCTCTCGTTTTGCTGTCTTCCGTTGCCAGGCCAGACAGATCAGTGAATGACTGGATGGAAGCCTTCGACCCGCTTACCGATTTTACGTAAGACCAGAATTTCCTTGGGTTTTCAGCAAGATCTTTTGCTAAGGTATGACGGTGGTAGTGGTTGAATGCTTCGCGCATCGCTCTTTTTACAGCAGCACGAACCTCTACTAACTTTTGCCTGTTCTGCCGATCTTTCTTGTACCGCGAGTGCAACTGCCTTTGCTTCCTGAGCATCCTCCGAATTGCGCTGTTAAACCACGGTGGGTCTTTTCCGTCCGTAACCCACTTTTTCGGCACATATTTGTCCAATGTGTTTAAAATTTGCCCATAATTCTTCCACGTGCATCGTACCGGAAGTAAATGAAGTTGATTCATTTACCAAGTGGGATGCTAACAACTGCTTATCTGCTCTTTCTAGTAAGAATACTCTCCTAGCCTTCTTGACCGACTTTTTAACTTTCGTAACCATAGTCCCTGTCTCAACACTGACAGCGTCGATGAGGTCTGATCTGTTCGTGGCTACCAGATCTAAAATATTTCCATTACGCGTTGGCTGTCGATTTAGGTGCTCAAGACAGTTTTCGGATAATGTGTTCAGAAGTAATTCACACACAGCTTGTCTATACCACCTGTCATGAATCCATAGACACCCAGTCTATACTAGGTAGGTTGAAGTCGCCTCCGACTAATATAGCATGATCGGGGTACTTCTGCGATACAGAATGTAGACTCCCTTTGAATGATTCTAGAACTGTCACGGTGGAACCTGGTGGCCGGTAATAACACCCCACAATTAACTTTATTTCCCCTAGCCCTGTTAAACGTGCCCAGATAACTTCACAATCACTCTACTTCGAGCCGGCCGGAGTGGCCGAGAGGTTCTAGGCGCTACAGTCTGGAATCGCGCGACCGCTACGGTCGCAGGTTCGAATCCTGCCTCGGGCATGGATCTGTATGATGTCCTTAGGTTAGTTAGGTTTAAGTAGTTCTAAGTTCTAGGGGACTGATGACCTCAGATGTTAAGTCCCATAGTGCTCAGAGCCATTTTTGAACTCAACTTCGACCTCAGCAGACACAATCTCTTTGTCAACTGCAATGAAGACACCACCTCCTACGATGTCTAATCTGTCTTTCCGATATACGTCCAACCCTCACTGAATATTTCAGAACTTCCTATCTCAGGGTTCAGCCAGGTCTCAGTCCCGAGAATAATTTGCGCACCACACGTTTCCTGGAGGGCAGTAAATTCAGGAACTTTATTTCGAACACACTGAAAATTTACTGCTAATATCTTGAAAACTGAAATGTCTTTACACTGAGCGCGTCCTGATTTCCCTGCCTGCGCGTCGACTGGTGAGTGTTCATCAGGACACCTCGCACTACTGCCTAGCCTAAAAAAAACCCATGTGCACCCCACAAGTACTCTGCTACCCGAGTAGCCGCTTCCTTTGTGTAGTGCACCCCTGACCTATCCAGGGGCGTCCTACAATTCCCCACCCAATAGCGCAAGTCTAGAAATCTGCAGCCAAGACCGTCACAGAGTCGACGAAGCCTCTGGTTGAGACTCTCCACTCAGCTCCAAACCAAAGGACCCCGATCCACTCTGGGAACGATGCTGCAAATAGAGCTCTGCTTGCACCCCGCGTGCGAGGCCAGCGGTCTTCACCAAATCCGCCAGCCGCCCGTACGAACTGAGGATCGCCTCAGAACCCGAGCGACAGGCATCATTGGTGCCAACGTGAGCAACTACTTGCAGATGGCTGCACCCCGTACGCTCGATAGCCGCAGCCAAGGCCGCCTCCACATCTCGGATGAGGCCCCCCGGCAGACAAAACCGAGTGCACGTTGGATTTCTTTCCAGCCCTGTACGCTATTTCCCTAAGGGGCTCCGCGTAACGTTGGAGCTCCCAATAACCAGCAAGCCTTTGCCCCCGTTTGCCTGCTCGGGCCCTGCAGAAGGAGCGGCCACCTGCCCACTGACAGGACGAACGGGCGAGGCCAGCCGGACAGCCTCCACATTGGCCCCCCGCCTCGATCGACGCCAACGCGTTGCGGTCCGCCACTCACCCTGAGGTGAGGGCGGCCCCAGAAGGTGCCTCGGCGGCTGAGTCAGCGGACGCAGCAAGCGACACCTGGGGTGTCTCAGAGCGACGCACCAGACCCTCCGCCGTCGCTGCACCTGAAGGCGGCTGACCGTGGCCAAAGCACGCTCAGGTGCTCGCGAACCGCGGCCAGTTCCTCCTGCGCCCTCACACAGCACGCACACACCCTGTCCATCCTACTACTAATATCTAACGACTCCGCGAATTTATACCATACAGCTATCAATAAGCAACATTACTCCTCTCAAATACGAGAATACACGAGGGGTTTATGTAATTAAATAAGCAAGTGCACAAACACTCGGAAAGGAAGTAAAAATCAAACTACAAAACAAATATGGAAGCTAAGTATGCGACTCGCTACTGCACTGCTGCTGCACTGATACTTCACCAGCGCCTGCTCAAGGTTCACAACAGCAAGTCAAATGATCGTGCAGACTGTTGAACTTCATTTTGTGAGAAAAATGAGTGGCTAATCGTTTCAGACAAACAACTTGGCTGCAAACTTTGCAAAGGAGTAGAAAATATCAGCGTAGAAAGAAATAAACTAGACATGAACACTGCCTTGGGCTTCTGTACCTGTATCATCTTCAGGAGATTCAAGAAAAGGAGAGATGGTTTCTTTGCGGAAAACATATTTAAATGCAAAGGAAGCTCCGCACATCAAGCTTCTATCGAAATACTACTTGGTGCAAAGAATCAATCTTTCAGTGACTTTGAGATGGCTCAAATGGCTCTGAGCTCTATGGAACTTAACATCTCATATTCGTTAAACTGGTTGGCCCTCTATTTCAGTTGTTTCCACCTGTGGATGGTGCACACTTTTGGTTTATTGCTACTGTTACCAGGAGTAAAGTGAGAAGGCATGAAGACTACAGAAGTTATGAACTGATGTCAGTCTGGAAAGTGTTATGATACTAGGCAGTGTTAATTACAATGTATTTTTGTAGTTAATCTAGCTGTTACTCGCTTCTTCGCTTCCGTTGCAGTAGTTTTGTTACGGTGAGTGATGGCGAGTAAGCAGGCTACTAATTTTACGATGTGTTTGTGTTTATAGACAGGTACGCGAAAAATGTACGCCGTCCTTTATGTAGGTGCATAATGAATATGTTTCTGTTACTTTACTGTACGTGGAATCTGAGAACATGCACTTTATTTACTAATTACACAAGGTGTATCAAAAAGAATCAGCCGAAATGGCACATCTGTATTTCTGGGACTAACAAACATGTACAATGACTTTTGTTTTTTGATGAACGGGAAACTCAAAAAATTTTTTTTTTCATACCTCTTCATAGGCGTTCAGTGTGCGCCCATTCAGATGCACGGCGTATGTAAGTGCAGTATTCAAACTGTTCCACACTGCAGCGAGCATGTCTTGAGTTACAGCTTCCACAGCTGCTGTTATGTGATGTCTCAGATCATTCATTGTTGTTGGTAACGGAGGTGCATAAACAGAGTCTTTTATAAATCCCCACAAGAAATAATCACATACACTCAGGTCCAATGACCTTCGAGGACAGGAATGTAGGGCCGAATTATTTGGTCCAGTGCAACCGAGCCATCGTCCAGCAATCCTTTGATTTAAAAACTCCCGGTGCCCTGTCCTGTTAGTAAATGAACTGGTTCGAATCAGTCCTCAACTGTGGGAAAAGAAAGTTCTCAAGCTTGTCGAGATGTGTGCTTCCTGTAAAAGTGTTCTCGGCAACGAAATATGGACCATACATCTTTTCCCGTGAAACTGCAAAAAACACATTAAATTTTGGAGTCCCTCTCATATTGTACAACATCTTGTGGTTGTTCTATACCCCGTATTCTCACATTTCTGAAGGTTCACTTTTGCATTTAAATGGAATGTTACCTCGTCACTAAACACTGAGCATGGAAGAAAACTGCCATCCTCCGTCTTGCCAGGAATAAAATAACACAACTCCACACGTTTTTGTGTGTCAGCTTCACGAAGAACTTGTTGAAGGTGAATTTTGTGCAGCTTCATGTGTAAACGCCGACGCAACACACGCAAAACGGACATCGGGGACATGTTCAGCTGTCGAGCTGCACGGCGAATGGATTTCTGAGAACTCCTTGTGAAACTATGGCGGATGCGTTCGACATTGTGTTAGACACTCGGGGACGGCCGGGTGATTTGCCTTTACAAAATAGCCTATTTCTCAGAACTCTTCATGACATCGTCTGTTCTGTGCTGCAGGAGGATCCACACCATTCCTAGTACAAAAGTCACGCTGAACAGTTATTACTGACCCGCACTGCGCAAAACCTAGAACGCAAAACGCTTTGTATTCTCCCGATACCATTTTTACTGGAACTGAAGTGATCGCACACTGCTGCTGCTACCTAGAGGGAACCATGTAAAACTCGAGAGTTTGATCTTTTCTACAGTATATTGTTCATGTACATATCAAAAGGTTCAAGTGGCTCTGAGCACTATGGGATTTAACTTCTTACGTCATCAGTCCCCTAGAACTTAGAACTACTTAAACCTAACTAACCTAAGGACATCACACACATCCATGCCCGAGGCAGGATTCGAACCCGCGACCGTAGCGGTCGCGCGGTTCCAGATTGTAGCGCCTAGAACCGCTCGGCCACTCCGGCCGGCCTCACGTACATATAAAAATTTACACAAAAGCTATGATTTTTTGAAATCGGTTGATTCTTTTTGATACACATCGTATTTAAAAAATGCCTCTATTCATTACATTCGTGAAGCAGCAGAGCTTTAGGAATTTCTGTGGCTTACCTAGTACTGGATTTTACATTTTACCACTGGAGCAACGCATACCAACCATTTCTCTCTTACATTTTAATGTATTATGGTGCTTACATTTTTTATCCATCCCCTATGACCATTAATTTATGATTAACATAGTTAATAGATCATAATCAAACGCAGCCTCACCAAACGCCTCTCACGATCCATACGTAAAGTTAAGACGCTCTGTTTGTTGTACAGCCATTAAATGACGGCATCACAGTGAGTCTTCAAACGTCTTGGAAACTGTTAAGAGACCCGTGACGCTCAGCGACTGAAATGCGACGGGCTTAAGTATCTTCTAATGTCACTGTAGCTCTTTTTAAACGTGGTTCTCGGGCTTACCGCCCGATTTTATTGTTTATCTCCACCAGAACTTTCCAGCTATGGCTGGTGCTGTAGGAAATCAATATCGCGAAGCATGCGCACAATAACATTGGATTTGCAGTTTCACAGAATAATCTATAGACACTAACAATCGCCGACAATCGCGCTAGCGTCGTCAGCTTTCCACACACATACACCACTTTCAAAAATATTAATTATACTTAAAAAGATATAACTTTCTAAAGTAGCCTATGGTCTTCCTCAGGGTTTAGGCTTTCTCCATACCAAATGTTACTAAAACTGGTTCAGCGATAGAGTCGCGAAACCGTAACAGTGAGTTACTTTCGCAATTAATAATATTGGTATTATCACGGAAGTGTGGAGTAAACACGCTGAGAACTGAATAAGCATTATACTGATTACGTTGAATCATATTACGTAGAACATAGCAACCAATAAGAGCATTTTCACAAATATGGTAAAGGTCTAGGGCGCTGCAGTCATGGACTGTGCGGCTGGTCCCGGCGGACGTTCGAGTTCTCCCTCGGGCATGGGTGTGTGTGTTTGTCCTTGGGATAATTTAGGTTCAGTAGTGTGTAAGCTTAGGGACTGATGACCTTGGCAGTTAAGTCCCATAAGATTTCACACACATTTGAACATATTTTGATAAAGTTCAAATGAGAAAGAGTAAACAGCTTTTTCAAAGATTTTTCCTTAATTTGCTTAATATTCTTCAACTCAATAAATATATTATACTAGACACTTTGTAAAGTAGCCTGCCTTCTTCACCAGGATTGTCATGGAATAAACACATTGATGATTGGAAAAGCATTGCATTATAGCTTTTACCTACTACAACGCTCGAGTATCAGCGAAATAAAATGAAATGTGCCTATGGCTTTATTAGCCGGGAGACTATGTTGGTACGTTCGAGAGCTTGGTGCAAGTCTTTTTATTTGACTCCACTTCGCTGACTTGCACGTCGATTACGATAAAATAATAGTGATGGCAATGCATACATCCAGAGACGAGTGGGACAAACAGCGGGTGGGAAGTGTTCGCGCCAATTTGAACGCAACAATGAAATTCTAAGAGACGCTTGATGACCAGTGGCAAAAATGTACAGGCTTGTGCTTGGTATTACTATGCAAGTGTGGAGCAAACACGTGCAGCAGTGGTTCCTAACCTGGCAGTAATTACCCCCTGAGGAGTAAAATGTAATAATTCTGAGGGGTAAAAACAAAAGGGTGCAGTTGTGTTTCTGTCACGAATCTAATCATTTTTAAAACATTAGCATACTATCATCATCCCGTAATATTGCACTGCTGATAACTTATCACTAATTACATATTTTCAAATACTAGCATCAACTCATGAGAGTGTTGTGGAGGTTACAACTACGTAAAGGAATATATGACTATCTTCGTCACGTAGTCCACCAACTACATACATACTTGGTACCATTCATCTAAAACAGTTAAACTGAGCACATACATCACATATGTTTAAATGTGTCCTGAAATGCTTTCTTCGAATGATAGGTAGTTCCCAATAAAGAACAGAAGTTGCTTCATTATTTAATTCGTTACATTAACAAACTAATTCACAGCACAACAGTAACTGCATAATGGTTACTACTCTGCTGTAGGGCCGACACTTTATAGTTCTTATTATTATTATTATTATTATTATTGTTATTATTACTATTAGCCGGTAGTAGTGGCAGTGGTCAGACACGAAGCGTTGGCAGCTTGAAGTTTTCCTGTTTCTGCCAGTTCAGAAGTAAGAAGTCCAGCAGTCAAGTGATTTACAAACGGTAGGCCTCATACCAGGGTGTTTCAAAATGAGTATATTGGTCTTAAGGCTTTGTGTCACTTATACTCAACTTACCAATACAAATAATACATCAAATGGAAGAGCAACTCAAGTATTGTATGATTATACACTCCTGGAAATTGAAATAAGAACACCGTGAATTGATTGTCCCAGGAAGGGGAAACTTTATTGACACATTCCTGGGGTCAGATACATCACATGATCACACTGACAGAATCACAGGCACATAGACACAGGCAACAGAGCATGCACAATGTCGGCACTAGTACAGTGTATATCCACCTTTCGCAGCAATGCAGGCTGCCATTCTCCCATGGAGACGATCGTAGAGATGCTGGATGTAGTCCTGTGGAACAGCTTGCCATGCAATTTCCACCTGGCGCCTCAGTTGGACCAGCGTTCGTGCTGGACGTGCAGACCGCGTGAGACGACGCTTCATCCAGTCCCAAACATGCTCAATGGGGGACAGATCCGGAGATCTTGCTGGCCAGGGTAGTTGACTTACACCTTCTAGAGCACGTTGGGTGGCACGGGATACATGCGGACGTGCATTGTCCTGTTGGAACAGCAAGTTCCCTTGCCGGTCTAGGAATGGTAGAACGATGGGTTCGATGACGGTTTGGATGTACCGTGCACTATTCAGTGTCCCCTAGACGATCACCAGAGGTGTACGGCCAGTGTAGGAGATCGCTCCCCACACCATGATGCCGGGTGTTGGCCCTGTGTGCCTCGGTCGTATGCAGTCCTGATTGTGGCGCTCACCTTCACGGCGCCAAACACGCATACGACCATCATTGGCACCAAGGCAGAAGCGACTCTCATCGCTGAAGACGACACGTCTCCATTCGTCCCTCCATTCACGCCTGTCGCGACACGGTGTGCGGGACCGTAGCCCAGCTTCATGGAGACGGTTGCGAATGGTCCTCGCCGATACCCCAGGAGCAACAGTGTCCCTAATTTGCTGGGAAGTGGCGGTGCGGTCCCCTACGGCACTGCGTAGGATACTACCGTCTTGGCGTGCATCCGTGCGTCGCTGCGGTCCGGTCCCAGGTCGACGGTCACGTGCACCTTCCGCCGACCACTGGCGCCACGTATTGAGCAATTCGGCGGTACGTCCACCCGGCCTCCCGCATGCCCACTACACGCCCTCGCTCAAAGTCCGTCAACTGCACATACGGTTCACGTCCACGCTGTCGCGGCATGCTACCAGTGTTAAAGACTGCGATTGAGCTCCGTATGCTACGGCAAACTGGCTGACACTGACGGCGGCGGTGCACAAATGCTGCGCAGCTAGCGCCATTCGACGGCCAACACCGCTGTTCCTGGTGTGTCCGCTGTGCCGTGCGTGTGATCATTGCTTGTACAGCCCTCTCGCAGTGTCCGGAGCAAGTATGGTGGGTCTGACACACCGGTGTCAATGTGTTCTTTTTTCCATTTCCAGGAGTGTATGATAGCGGAGCAAACACTGGTAGCAGTTACTTCTGTTAAATATCTGGGAGTATGCGTGCGGAAGATTTGAAATGGAATGATCATATAAAATTAATTGTTGGTTGGGAGAGTCCTCAGAAAATGTAGTCCGTCAACAAAGGAGGTGGCTTACAAAACACTCGTTCGACCTATAGTTGAGTATTGCTCATCAGTGTGGGATCCGTACCAGATCGAGTTGACGGAGGAGATAGAGAAGATCCAAAGAAGAGCGGCGCGTTTCCGTCACAGGGTTATTTGGTAACCGTGATAGCGTTACGGAGATGTTTAGCAAACTCAAGTGGCAGACTCTGCAAAAGAGGCGCTCTGCATCGCGGTGTAGCTTGCCCGCCAGGTTTCGAGAGGGTGCGTTTCTGGATGAGGTATCGAATATACTGCTTCCCCCTACTTATACCTCCCGTGGAGATCACGAATGTAAAATTAGAGAGATTCGAGCGCGTACGGAGGCTTTCAGACAGTCGTTCTTCCCGCGAACCATACGCGACTGGATTAGAAAAGGGAGGTAATGACAGTGGCACGTAAAGTGCCCTCCGCCACACACCGTTGGGTGGCTTGCGGAGTATGAATGTAGATGTAGATGTAGTTTTTCTTAGAAGAGTTCAATCCGAGCGCCATTCGTCATCCATCTAATCGATAGGTGAGTTCTTCTGAAACCTTTACAAGCGTCTGGAGTAATTATTGCAACAATACTATTTCTTAAGTCCGGAAGATCTATTGGTAGCGGAGACACATACACTTGATCCTTTATGAACCCGCAAAAGTAAAAATCACGTGTCTTCAGAACGTGAGTGAACATAAGAGGTCACACAAAACAAGCTCTGTCATCCGACTCCTTGTGGCCAATCCAGCGTTCATTCACAAACACGCACTGAGTTATATGCCAGTGAGGCAGCGCACCATCTGCCAAATCTGCCAAATCAAGTTCTGTGATTCAGCTTCTTCCAATTGAGGAAAAGCCATAGTTCTAGCGCTTCAAGATAAGAAACATCAGTTACAGTTGCTTCACTGAAAAATAAATACCCATAAACTTTCAGCCAGAGTATGGCTTAAAAAACATTCAATTGTAGGGAGTCTGCAACCGTGTCATTTCAAGGGGATTTGCTGTCCCCCCCCCCCCGAGACACACAGTATTTTTGGTCACGTTTCCACTAAGCTAAAGTGTTGATTCATCACTGAGGACCCAGAAAAGCTTCATCCTCTCAGCAGCAAGGGGTCTTGTAACGGGACATCCTCCTCTAGCATTACCTTTCCTCAATACCAGTTTTATTTTTCGAATTTTGGACAGTTTAGTGTTATCTCAGTTGGTTTTCTGAAAACTTTCATATAATTTTATACTCAGTATGTTATATTTCGAGTTAAATTTATTAAAAGGAATTACTGTATAAAATATATTTGTCTCGATGTTATAGTCGATAAGTACTAGTTCAGAATCTACATTTGAAATTACGAATTATTGGCAAACCTAAAAATTTTTATTATTAATTAGGAAATACTGTACTGGTTACTATGTTTATTTCTGGATTCATTTCTGAAATAATAATCTAAAGTTATAATGTAACAGAAACTAGTAGAAATTCATTTGTAAAGAAAAATTGTAAACGCTTTAGAATATGGTTATTTCCTCAGTGTTCACACTGCCGGCCGGGCCGAGCCGGGATGACGCGTACTGGGTCGGCTCTTGCCTGGCCAGCTCAGGCCGACGTGTAGTGCATTCACATTGCGCGCCGCGCCGAGCCGAGCCGGGACGGCGAAATGGAGGAAAATCCACTTCTCCAATTTTCATGTTTTAAAAATTCTTAGCGGTATATAAGACTTCGCCACATCGTTCTATGAACTTATTTTTTCCTTAAAAGCGTTACTTACGTCGTGTAAAAAGAAAAAGTCTGCTTTTCGTTTCGCGTGATTTCTTAGTTTCGTAACGCTTCCCAACCGATTTTGAACAAAGTATGCGGCTAAAAAATCTGATTTTTGTACACGTGGTAGTGTAACATCTTAGCTTCGTATTAAATCATTTATCTTTCCATATTTCTTAACAGTCATTGTAAAATGATGCTTTTTGTCAACGTTGTGCAGTTGATTTACAAATCTTGAAGTGAAAAAGTTATGTAGCGGGTAGCTTACTGTCAGATCCGTTTTAGACCATACATTGTTGGGAATGAAATGTAGATAACAGTATCAAAAAGTTTTTGAAATGATAATGATACTGATATCAGTCTCTGGCCACGAGTAATGCGAGCTATTCAGTGGCGTCAGTGCCGCGTACGCAAGTTCGCGCGGTTACAGCTTGGTTTAGTGTAATCACATAATGCAGGACAGAAAAGAACTAATTACTATCAGCGCAGACCTAGTGTCGGTCCCTCGTATTATTTTAATAGTCTCATTGTCTAGATAAAGTGTCTAGATAGAAGTGACAATGACATAAGTCTGATAAAATTTGGTGTAAAACTGATCACAAAAACAAACTGGAGATTTGTGATACGTTTACTGCAGAAACTGAAGCTCAATTCTGTAGTCTCGTTGTCTACTTTGACAGAAAAAATAATGGAGAGCTAATGAAACTACTGTAGATCGACACAGATGTGCGTTTCATTGATCTTCATTGTTGTTGTTTTGTTTTTTTTCTCTTCCTTGGCGGGCTGCGCTGCACTGTCAAGGTAATCCCCTTTCTTTGGCTAAATGGCTGTTAGCTGCCGGAGGCCAAATAAATAAATTAAAAAAATCCCCACCCTTCGACAGCTGACAAGCAAGTCAGTAGAAAATGCAGCTGCAGTCAACAGTTCAACGCCTTTAGCTTGTCTGTGCTGTCTTGTAGAACAATGTCTTCACTCTTTTATTGGTACTGTCTTGACTCTGCAGTAACTCGTCGAGTTTTGAAGTACAGAAGAACTAGGAGGTTATGGATTCATCCCATAAATAGCGACAGACATTTACGAGAGTTTTTTTCTTTACATGAAGAACTTAAAAACGATCCTGAAAATTTTTATTCATATTACAGAATGAATCATAATACATTTCAGTATGTGCTGCAGAACATTCAAGACAAAATTTCGAAACAGAACACAAATTTTCGCAGAAGTATAACAGCAGAAGAAAAACTGAGTATAACGGTAAGGTAAGATTCGTTAGTACACACTCTGGTTTGCAGTAGAACTTTGTGCAGCATTCACTCCCTCCAATTAATTGTAGTCATGCTTTTGTATTTTAAATTTCACAAACGCTACCTCTAAGGGGAAGAGAGTTTATGGGACTCCTGAGTATCATTAGGAAGTAATTAGCTTCGTCATTTTAGGTAATGTCTTGCTGTGCCTTCAATGAAGAATCGCAATACTCCTTCAGAATTTTCGAACTTTTTTCTTCATGATGCAGCACTTGGCAGTGGTGATGGTTCATCATGTGGAGCAACTGATGACCTCACAGAATTCTTTTCATTACCTTGTAAGATAGACAGATTGATAGGCGAAGAGTTCTGACTCAGTGGTTCTATTTCCACTGATAAGGAACTGTGCATAGTTCTTGGAACCCAGGAAAATCATATGACGGAACAAAGCCCGAGTGGAATTGCATTTTAATATACTATTCCCTGGATCACATGACCTTATTTTGCCAAGTTACACAAGTTATTATCTGTAACTGTCTCTCAGGTCTTTGCATTTCGATTTCATTATTTTAATTGAAAGAATATAGAAGGGTGCAAGAATATGTCTCTTTAATTATTTATTGTTGTATTACTGTGAAATGGCAAACAAAACTGTAAAAACTTCGCCCAACACCACACTTGAGTAACACATTTTACGATTTTTTTCCTCTGGTATCTGTCCACTGTCATCTCCTTTCATGCACTAGCATCGTCATTCCGATTAGGAGTGTCCACCGTATCAGTGGTGGTGAAAGACGTTTGTATGGTCATATGGGAGTCACCTGCTCCCACTCATTTACCAACGCCAACTGTTTCTCGATTTAAAGAAATTGCCAGTGAAATGCATACGAGATTGGGATTTCCAAACTGTGTTGGATGTATAGATGGGAAGCACACATGTGTCCAATGTCCTAAACTTTCTGGCAGCATGTTTTACAATTACAAACAGTATTATTCGATTGTACTCCAAGAAGCTGCTGAAGCAAATTACAAATTTATAGCTGTAGATGTTGGTGCCTACGGTAAACAGTCTCATGCAGGCGTGTTTAAAGAAAGTATGTTATATAAGAAACTTACAAATGGGGAGCTGTTATTTCCGCCACAAACAAGACTTGAAGGAATGTGTCAGGAACTACCGTACGTCATTTTGGGAGATGAAGCTTACCCCTTATTAGAGAATTTGGTGAGACCATTTCCTCGTAGAAATTTGGACAATTAGAAGATTCTATACAATGATATGCATTCCAGAGCAAGAAAAGTTGTTGAATGTGTATTTTGTATAATGACCAACAAATGGAGACTACTGAGGAAGGAAATTGAAACATCCATTTACGTAGCTGTTCACATAGTCAAGTGCATTTGTCTGCCTCATAATATTGTTATTGGCAGAGAAGTATGCAACGTTGAAGCTGAAAAGTTTCGTAACAATGCTGATAAGCAGACAGCTGGTGCCACATTCAGCAGAAATTCCACATTACGTTCGAAAACTGTCAGGAAGACTTTTGTTGAATATTTCGTTAAAATGCAACTTAAAATAATTAAAAAACCTTTCAAAAATAAATTTTGGAATTGAAAGTACTTAGCTATTTACTGTATTTTTGTGTATCTCATTTCATTGTAAACAAAACAAATAAAATTATAAAGGAAAATAATTTATATTTGTGTGTACTATCTGAAACACACTCCTTGGTTACTTCGTTCCATAATCTGGAAACTGCATCATTACTGTCATACTAGAGGAATTTCTGATACCAAATTGATGGACACAAGTTAATGTCATGTATAAGTTATTCTGCATTCATTAAAGTAAGAACATCGCCAAAAGATGTCACAAACAACAGTTTATAGTAACATGGCACAGCATGTCTTTACAATGCATTGCCATCAGGTAGGGACACATTTCTGTCCCTCAGTGACACTCAGATCTGTCTCCGTTTAAAAGTAAATGCGAACTATTCAGTGGCGGCAATGCCGCGATCGCTGGCAAGTTATTGTTGTAAATGCATGTAAATACGGTAGATTAAATAAATGAAATAAAAGTAATTTCACATGTGTCATTATAATAAACGTAATTTTTCCTCATTGATTGTGAAATGTGAGGTACCATTTTAAAAATACAAGACGTGTGCAGTCACACTTGTGATGAAAGCAGAACGGAGACGTGTGATGCGTGTACTGGAGAAGCTGTAGTGCTGCTCCACAGGCTCGCTCCTGCGGTCGGCTCGCGCTGGCAATATTCAACACTCGGGATGTCGCCAGCTCAGCTCCGGCAGGCTCACGCCGTGTCGGCGCGGCCCGGCCGCCAGTGTGAACACCGCAATTCAGAACCACGTGTTTGATATCAAAGCTGGCGGCGGCCCGGCCAGGCTCGCCTCGGCCCGGCCGGCAGTGTGAACGCAGCCTATAGGGTCGTAAGCACGCCTCTGATGTGATCGGACGTATTTTTGTATTTTGTGTGAACAATGTAATTTCGGCTTTGTTAATGTAAAAAATCAAAAGACTGTATGACATACTAAAATGTGAGAAAATGTATTAATGTGAAAACAAAAATTCTGCAACAACAATCTTCAAATTTATTTAGATCAATCCAACTGTGAGGATCTAAAATGTGACATTTTCAGCTTCAAGAATCAGAGCCCCAGACAAGGAGGAGCCAACTCTACATGAAAAGCTAATTAAACTAGAACGTTTAATGCAACCTTTGCTCCTCAAATCTTCATAAAACACTAATGTGAACCATACATGGAATTAGGAAGGAGGGGGGATTACAGCGTTAAACCTCACTATTGACAGTTAGCTTTCTTTTCTGAGAAGTAGTTTCAGGTAACACTTGCAGTGGTTAAGAATTGCTTCATATCTCCATGAAAAAGTTTTTTTTTTACATAAGCCTTATCATTAACTGGTGTTTTAAGAAAACACCAACAAAAACTAAATATCATCGGCCTCTAATCATTTTAAAAAAGAAATTGATCAAAAAATTATTTTTCGTTATAAAATTTAGTGAGGCGCTGATGGTAATTGGGGTACAAGCTAATATCTGGTTGTACTCAGGGGTAATGGTCTCAGAAATGTCAAAATCCCCTGACAGAGGACTGTGTAAGCATTGTATTCATTAGCTGAATTGTATTATGTAGGACGTAGCAAACAATAAAAGCATTTTCATAAATGTGATGAAGTTCAAAGGAATAGAGTAAAACACCTTTTTCAAAGAGTAATTATTTTCCATGTTTTGCGTTGTATTCTTCAAATAAGTAATTCTGTTGTACTACACACTTTCTAAAGTAGCCTACATTCTTCCTCAGCATCTCTAAACCAGATATTAACAAAACCGGCTCAACGGTTTATTCGTGACAGTGTAACAGAGTTACTTTCGCAGTTATAGTATTAGTATGGATTTATAATATTAGGTATTTTTTTCAGTAGGAAAAGAGCACTGAATACATCTATACTCACAACAGCTATGTCATGAAATTGCCATTCGGCGAATAATTTGGAACAATATCTCATACAGCTTATTATCACAAATGCCATGTAATACATTTTCCTTTCGCTTATTTGTACGGTATATTTTGTGAACTGCTTTTTTATACTTTTATACACTTCACTTGTATCTAGGTTTCGTTAACACACACTAATAAAAGGAGGATAAAATTACTACACATTCTGAGAGTTATTTTGGTATTGTACTGTAGCTGTTCTGCATAACTAACTTTACATAGGGCTAAACTATAACTAAACTAAACTCCTCCCGAACAGGTCATGAAAGCCCAAAGGTACGGACTGGCCGCCATGTCATCCTCAGACAACAGGCGTCACTGGATGCGCATATGGAGGGGCATGTGGTCAGCACACCGCACTCCTGTCAGTTTCTGAGATCTCTATATCTGGATGCTGCTAAGATGTGAAACTGAACACTTAATATGGCAGCAGATATATTTCTACTTGAAACTTCAACATCTAAGGACAAGAATTACTGTAAGAATAATTTATTGCATAACATATCAGGAGAGCATAGACTGACACTGTACTAGGTCTGGTTTCATAGCCCAATACATGTTATGATTGCTCTCTCCACCTAGCTCAGACGTTATTCTCACTCAGAAAAGACCAATGAATACCACAAAGCCAACAAATATATACATAGAAGACCTCTTTTACCAGTATTCACCAGTTTGACATCTTAGCATCTACCTATAGAGATCATCTAAGGCTATGGAAAGAAACAGCAAAAAATTAAGATCATACTTTACAATACCTGCCCCTTCAGACAGGTGTGCATGTCAGAAGGAACAGACATTGCTAAATAAAGCCTACACGAGCAAAACAGTGATGATAATGTTGAACACGACTCTCATTCCCCCTATTACGGGAACCCTAACGTTGCGAGTATTTGGGACTGTGGACAGAGTGGCATATTGACGTAATTATGGAGTGTCGAACCAGTCCGGGAAGTGTGCATGGCTAGCCGTGTGCTTAAAGTAACCGCTCGCGACAAGCGGGAAATCCGGGTTCGAGTCCCGTTCGGGCGCAAATTTTCATGTATCACCAGTAGGTAGCATCTCTCTACTTAATTCAGCTGATGTCAAAGAACTCGGAATCAGTTAATAAATTGCGTAATATTTCGTACAGCTGTGGATCGTCAGCAATGTCTTTCATGCACCTCTGCAGGAACAAACAGTTTGTAATTAGTGCTACATGCCTAGGCGGGCAAAACGACAATAATAATAACAACGTTGAACACATTTTCATTCTCCCTTTGCGGGAATCCAACTAATATTGCGAGCATTAGGGAATGTAGACTGTGTGGCAAATGCAGGTTAGGATCGGTCCAGGAAACACGTATGGATAGTTAAAATGGTTTAAGACGACCATCGTCGGGAAATCCGATTTCGAGTCCTGGTCCAGCATAAATTTTCATGTTTCACCAACAGGTATCTCTCTCTCTAATATAGTTGATGTCAAAGAATTCGCCATCAACGAATAAATTTTGTAAAATTGAAATGACCATGATCGAAGTAAAACAAAGAAAATGGTCTATGTTCATAGAACAGAAATCTTCCGTTTATAACAGTAGCCCCCTTCATCAAGGAATTGAAATGTTGCTAGCACATATAAAACGATGTACTTGTTCTAATTACTTTTGGGGGGTATTTTATAACTATTACGTAAGTGCAAGCCTAGGATCATCATGTCCAATGTTAAGAAAGCAGTTTGTTTGGGAACTGTAAATAAACACAGATTGTAGAAAACACGTTTATATACCAGCATTACATTTCCCGATGTTAACTACAAGTTACACAACAGCGATGTCCTGTCTACAGATTTTTGAAGCATAAGTTTATTTAACCATGGCATTTCTTAACATGCAAGATGTAATACGAAACACGGCATTTTAGTTTTAGAACGGTCGAATCCAGCATCGCGTGAAAGGAAATTAAGGGTTGACAACTAGAGCCACAGGTGACCAAACAACGAGATTCAACGCAGAAGTGGAAAGAGAAGCGTTAGAGCACCGCGAACACCAGGCACGTTCACAAATCACTATAGCTACGCATGCAGAGTAACGACAGTTTTCTGGCACTTACAAGTAACTCTCTGCAGCAACTTAAACGAACCTAATACGGGCAGAAGATCACCGTATCCGCGACGCGACAGGCGAAACACTCACCCTTCGCTACACTGCCGTTTCAGAGCTCCAGTCCCGAACCTCACCGAAGCGAGCCGAACAGCTGTGAGTCGCGCAGTCTGGCAGCGCCGGCAGCTGGGGTCTATCGCTCACATGTGAGACCGAGAGCACACGGGGAGACGTTTCCATGGATTTCGGCTGTTTCCGCTGACGTTCGGCCTGGATCTCCGGGACAGATTCTGTCGATAATGCTGGGGCACGAAATACTTTCGGAACGTCAGGTGCGCGGTAAATAGACGCACTGCTATGGCGCACGGGGTCGGTGTGGGTGTCCACACGGGGCTGAATGTCTGCAGCTGGAGAATTTCGCCGGTTGCCAGTCGCATCGCCCTTAGCGAGACGGAAAAAGGGTGGCGGTAGCCAGTAGTGCTATAGGCCACGAGAATCAATTGGCCAACTGACGTGGGCGGTGCGGCAGGCTTGCCTAAAGCACGCAGTAGAGCTGTGAAAGTAACGAATATCCTCACGTCGTCGTTACTAACAGAAGTAGTACTTGTTACAAATGCATCGTTACTCGTTACTTTCGTAATGGGATCCATTCACATTCATACGATTACATTTTGGTACTTAGATGTATTTCATATACTTGAATCCATTTGAAGCAGGTTTAGAATGCATAAAAAACAAAAAAAACAGTAAATTTTAAAGTATTTAATGTGGAGGGAAAAGACAAATTTTACAGATGCAAGATACCATATATGTATTTTAAATAACTGGTAAGCAAAGTGAAAATAATGTTCCCAATACCTTAATAAACCAAAAAAGTCATTTTGTGCTATATTTAAAAGTAGTAACGAAATTATGAACTTGTATGAAAAATTATATATATATATATATATATATATATATATATATATATATATATATATATATATACTTCAAATCAGAGTTTGGTAACTTTCGAAAAGGCAGTCAAAGTGATACATATCGGTCCCGCTATGACAAATAGCGTGCACACGGCTTTTATATGAATGCGTGGTGTCCTTTCAGAAATGTCCAAAAGAACAGACACAACGCATTCATGTAATTAATTTGCCTAGATGGGCAATGGATCCCCCTTCTTCAGTGCGGGAATCTCAGAGTAGCAAACATGGAGGAAATGGACAGAGACTGTAGATAGGTGGCGCTCAGTGGCTTTGTGAACCGGCTCTGAGGCGTTCCAAAATAATCTACGCAGTTGCGATAACACTGTGTCCTGGATGGCACAGTCGTTAGTACACCTGCATAGCAATCAGGAGATCATGCTTTTGCATACTGGTGTGCTACCCATTTTTACTCGTCGCCGGTGACTGCAAGTAACATCCTGATGAAACTGACAAAAATAACCCCTTTCCTTTCTGTTCCTTCCCTTACTCCCATATTCACTTTCAATTTACATACACGACTTTTACTTTGGTTGGGAAGTCTTTTGGCAATAATCAACATAATCAACAAATGATACATGTGGTAGTGATTGTTTGTTGTTTTTGAGGCTGTGGTTTTAATGAAGAAACTTCAGATCTTGATGTAGATGGAACTGGCATTTCAGAAGAAAATTCTCGGACGTCTTCGAATCTGGTGGCATCTAATGGACCTGGTAAAATTGTAATTATGGTCTCGTATGATGATAGATGCTTTTTATAAAAATTTTTAATTTGATGTAGAACCACCTTTCACGGAATATAAGGCATGGCAAAGATCACACTTTGCCTTATAAACGGTAACTTCGGTAAAACAGTTCCACAGTTTACTTCTTCTCTTGTCCATCGAAAATTGCACCAAAAAACCAATACAGAATTGCTAAGTTCGGGAAAAGGGTTAAGAATGCTAAGTACTGTTCCTGCACTCTTATCAGGAGGCTTGGCCCTATGTTTGCTTATGGAATGTCAGAACCAATTGGAATATTCGGTAACGGCTACCGCCTGTTTCCCATTGCTGCCAGTGTAAGCAGTCATAATTGTAGCACTATATTCACGAGTCACGGGACTGTTGTGCTGTATTTTATGCCATTAGCAATTAAAATAATACTGACAAGAGTGAAAAAAGAATCACATTAGAAGATGACGACTTTTTTATACTACACAAGATCAAAGAACAAATAATAATCAATGAATTGAAACATTCAGAGCAAAAAAAAGGGCATTTCCATTAAAGATGGATCTGGAGATCATCAAGAATTAATCAGCAAACACGAACCAAGAAGTAAGATCTAAGATATAACATATAAAGACCATCTAAATTATGGAGCTGGGCATTTAAAATTCGCCAAGGATGTGTATATAAATTACTCACTTTACAATAAATATTAACGCAATATATACAAATTCGAAAAACAATATTTTTAATGACACTAGATTTACATGACAACAAACCTTGTACAATACAAATCATATTCTCCAAATTGCAACTACTGTGCCGATGCGAGCGCATCCTTAAACATTCCAAAAACGGCTGAGCAGAACCGACCGAGCCGAGACAAACACACAGTAATGTAACAAGATCCATCCCGAGTGTCGAATCGAAAGACGCCATGCATTTTGTATACACGGGCGACAACCTTTAGCTGGACGTTTTTCATATATGCACGATTCCTACTGCATTCGCCATTGCAGCATTTGTATGCCCCATAATGTTTTCCATTGTAGAAATCGTATCGATAGATGCGAGTAAGGAAATGTGTTTATCAATAACGATTCGGTACTTCGAGACAACCAAAGTATTCGTTACCCAGTTTCGAATACATACAGTTTTCTGCAGCTCTGGCAGTTTGTACTAGGAAGGGGGCAGAGTGGCAAGCTGACTGTCAAGAAGCAGTGTTGCGTTCTCTGTGGCGTGTGTATGACCACACTTTGTGTACTGTAGATCTGAGAAAATCAACACGCAGATTTTGATAATGGAGGACTGGAAGGAGCGTTGTATTTTGGTAATACGGACTGATGAATACAAGGATAGAACCAAAAAAGATATGGCATGGTGTGGTATTTGCTGCCAATTATATCTAGATTTTGCAGAGGCAAGTTGAGAGAGAGAACCTGCTGGTACTTCTTTTCCCCTCTTCATTATTATAACTCCCTGGAACACAAGATCAGTGCGAATTACTTGAGAAATAGCGATGAAATTTCCCCGAAGCATTACCCATTTTTATTTCGAAATTCGTCAGATTAACAACTTTCCACAAACTAAATTTTTCTTATTGTTAGCATTTTACATCTTCCTGCTTCTGTCACAATCTTACAAAAAATACTAATTCAGTTGCAATTATGATGGAATTTGACAATAAGGTTAAAAATATGGAACTAGGGACAAGGCAGCTAAAATATTTAAGAAAATTCATAATAATTTGATTTCTGAGGTATTGATCAACATCTGATTGCTGATAAACATGTTTAATATACTTACAATTAGCATGAAGATCAATATTTTATTTGTTATATTGTAAACATGCACAACGAACACAATGAATGACAGATAATGACTAATGTTCGGCAGTATACATTACAATTTCTGACAAGGTGTGGCAAAGAACCACGCTCCAAATTTTAGTTTGTAAAAAATTGGCAATAATGGTATCGATTACACTGCATCTGATGAATTAAACCACATGATCGCCTTGGACAACTGCAGTAATGGAGCTAGTAATACATCACTAACAATAGAAGTCTAAAAATCCCACTTACAGTAACCTCTAACCTATAGCAGATTTGTGGATGATGTGAGAAAGAATCAACAATAGCAGATTAGGTTTTATATTATATCTCTGACAAATTTACAAACAATAGTAGTATACCTATGAGAGTTTTGGACCAAAGTGCACATTTTTCGAAATCTCTTGATATGAAATCAAGACTTTAGTTCTGTTGATTCCTCGTTTAAAAATTTATCTATATTTATGACAGAAATTTTCATTTAATTAAAAAAATTGAAATTTAATAAATTTTATCATTATAAATAAGTTCTGTGAGATATTTAACTACACCAGGAAAGAATCCCACCTGGCTATCCGTGGGGTCTAACACACTGCTCTAGAGGCGCGAAGGCATGCCACGAATCTGCCTAGCAGATTAGTGTTGAGATCCAGTGTGCTGGCCAGTCTGTGGATGGTTTTTAATGTGGTTTCCCATCTGCCTCGGCGACTGCAAGCTGGTTCTCCTTATTCCACCTCATTTATACTATGTCAACGATTGCTGCAGAAATACTATTTCCACATACACATACAGCATAATTACTCCATCACACAAACATTGGGGTTACACTCATCTGGTGTGAGACCTTCACAGAGAGAGGGGGGGGTGCACTCAGGGGCCAAACAGCAAACTAAGTTCAGTGTAGGTGGTGGTGGGGTGAGTGGACTGCAGTAGCCTGTCATGGGGTTGTGAACCACTGATGGTTACAGTGGGGATGAAGCCCCTCTGTCATTCCATACAATACAATGCCAGCAAAAGAAATTCTCATATTATTTAAAAAGTAAAAAGGCTAATAATTTTATTCTTTACAAACAAGATCCACCACACCTCATCTATCTATTCCAACGATAGACATTTTAATTTTATTTAAAAAGTAATCATCTAATAATTTTTTTCTTTACAAAAACGTCCATCAAACATCACTTATCTATACCAACAATAGAAACTTTCATTTAAAAACTCGAAGGTACTGTTCAATCACAAACATTTTAATTTTTTATAAATCTAATTTTTTTATATTTAAAAAACCAAAATAAAATAGGCCCCAAAGCTGAGCTGTTTCAAGAATAAGAAAACTATTGTAAACAAAATCATGGATTGAGTTATACAGATTTAAATAATTATTATGAAGACAATCATTATTCAAATGTTACTAGATACGATTATTTGAAATTTATTTATTATTTTGATATTTGAAAGAAATGAAGAAGAGAGAACTAGGATATAAAAATATAAAAGATATAATAACTTACGAAATTAATAATGTTGGTCATATTGATGAGTCACAATACAATAATCTTTTAATAAAATTAAAGAAGAAGTAATCACTAAATTAAAAAATATTATAATACGAAAAAGAGCGATTACACTTCACATGAATTTATAGTGTAGTTTTAAAAGAGAAGACGAAATACAAGAATATAATTTTAAAACTAGTAATGAAGTTTTATTAAGAACAACTAATGTAGAATATCATTATCAAAAATAAACTTATTAACTATAAACTGAAATGGAAGAACTGCAAAGAACATTCTGTGGCTTGCCTTCATTTATAGTTTTAAAGTAAGTGTTAACAGATGCAAACCAATTTCTGGTTCTTCTTATAGTGATTTACCAAAATAAATTAAATATAGAAAGCAGTAATTAATGTAAAAACACAGATTAAAAACGTTTTCTTTATTCAGTGAAATCATCATTATATTATTAAATGAGCATATAGAAAAAGTTAATCATTATAAAAGCCGGCCACGGCGGCCATGCGGTTGGGGCTGCAGTCTGGAGCCGTGGGACTGCTTCGGTCGCAGGTTCGAATCCTGCCTTGGGCATGGGTGTGTGTGATGTCCTTAGGTTAGTTAGGTTTAAGTAGTTCTAAGTTCTAGGGGACTTATGACGTAAGATGTTGAGTCACATAGTGCTCAGAGCCAATTATAAAAACATTGGATTAAAATAAGATGAAATCTTTGAAAACGGAAAACTTATTTTCCTGTACAATTACAGGTATTCCAAAATTAGAAAAGAAGTCAAATACTTCAATTAATGATTATTATTAGGAGGAAAAAGTATAGTGTATCGTTTTTACCATCAAAACTAAACAATAAAAACATGTTAAACTTCTTTTGATTGGGGAAGAAAATAATTCATTTTATCATTGGATAAATAATATATCTACTTTAATTAGTTCACAAACATGTGAATACAATGCACAACTTTATAATTGTGATAGATGTTTATGATGCATTTATTTGCAAGAAAAATTAGACAATCACAGAAACGATTCTACAGAACATAAAAGGTTAAAATAGATATGTCTGTGGAAGGTGAAAAAATTAAATTTAAAAATTATGATAATTAATACAAGTACCTTTTGTAATTTATGCACATTTCGAATGTCTTTTAAAAGAAAGTGACATTTTCCAACCAAACCCTGAAAAAGGTTATATTAATAAATACCAAAAACATATTCCACCTCCATTACAATTCTAATGATGAATATAAAAAACCTGTAACATATCCTTGAAAAAATGCCACAAAAAATTCGTTGAAGTAACTGAAGAAGAATCTAAAAAAATATCCAAATGATAATGACAAATGAACATAAAATAAATTTTTAACTTCAAAAACTTGTTTTATTTGTGAAGAATAATTTGCTAAAGGCGGTAAAGTAAGGGATAAATCTCATTTATTAGTAAAATTTTTGAGAGCTGCAATGAAGATTTTACTCTTAATTACCAAAATGCTAATTTTATACCATTTTATATTCATCATTTATCAAATTACATGTAAATTGGTTTATCAAAAATTAGCAATAGATAATCAAGATATTAATGCTATTCCACATAGTAAAGAAAAATTTATTTCATTCAGTAAACACATTGAAGATGGATTAACTTTAAGATTTTTAGATACCTTTAAATTTCGTAAATTCCAGTATTGGTAAATTATGTTTTAATCTTACTAAGGCTCAATTTAGACAAACAGCTACTATTTTAAAAGTGAACAATTACACTCAGTTATTAAAAATGGAGTTAAAATTATGAATACATGAAATGTTAAGAAAAACAAAAATGCAAAATTACCAAATAAAGAATATTTTTAGTCCAGACATGATAAACGTTTCTGATGAACGTTAAAATCATGAAAAACAAGTTTGGGAAATATTAAATTTAAAAATTTAGATGAATATATATATATATATATATATATATATATATATATATATATATATATATATATATATATATATATATTGAGGCAATAATCTGATATGCTGTAGGTACACTTTTCTTCATAAGTAAGAGAGATCCATAGATGAATTTTGAGCTTTGCACAACATACAAACCATATTTACATTTGAAACTCTAGAATTTATTTAATTTATGAAAAAGTGAATGAACTGCTACATTTTAAACTTCAGTTTGCAAAAATTCTCATTTTTTAGTTAATTCTCTTACTTTTTACGTTTTTAATATATTTGGAAAATTCTAGAGTTTCATGCACCTGTCGGTATGGATTGTGTGCTGTGCAAAATTCATTGAAGAATCTCTCTTACTTACGAAGAAAAGTGTACTTATAGCAATACATGCAGCCAATACGAAGTGAAAAAATGAATAAATTTCACATGTAAAAAATGTATTTTGTTACTTTTTGAGTTTCCTCTACTATGAGTGTGAATTCTGCATCCTTCCTCATCAAGTTGACAAAGTTATATGGACTTATTTGTAAAAGTATAGACATTGGACATTAAAATGTCCTGTGGTGCTTCTTCTGCTTCAGCTTGGTCCATTTGACATCCTCTTAAACACAAAACTGTAAAAGTTGAATGTAATAAATTTGGTCTAAGTTCTGATGATATGAAACGTATTATATTACAAGTTGGAATTGATACTTAACCATATGCACATTATAAAATGAAAGAATTACATATCAACCCATCAAAAATCATAAAATATAAAAATTAAAATATAAAGATTTAAAAAGACAAAAATTAAAAAATAAAATTTTGTGAACTGTGTAATATATGCAATGATGCTTATAAAATTATAAATATTACGAAATAAAAGTTAATTCGATGTGTGATCAGTTTTTAATATTTGTTGACTAATTAAAGATCCAGTATAAGTGCCAAAAATAAAAAAAATAATTTTAATGTCAAAATAAGGGCTATGTGCCTCATATTCGTCAGTAAAAACTGGGCAGTCTAGTAATCGGTGTGGAACTGATTTAAAACATTGCCGCCAGAAAGCGCTAGGTGCTAAATGCCACCTGTTCTGAAACAACATCCAGGCTATGTACCTGCACTGTTATTTTTAGTTTGAGCTTCGACTGTGTTCAATTTACAGTGATTAGTTTTGTCTGTGGTGTTTACTATTGTGGTTGATGTGATGGATGAAACCAGAAAACGTCTGAAAAGGAGTGAACGTAGTGTTTCTCAAATAAATAAGAAGCTGAGGGAAAAACATATGAGAACAATAAGAAAGTTACTGTACCTCAAAAACAACCTCCACCTTATGAGGTAAGTGTATATGATAACTTTAACGCCTTAGGACTAATGCTGTTTTGAAGAACTTCGCTTGATTATGATTATTCTGTGACGTTTTAAGGTAACCTATGTTTAGATTATGCAGATCATGTTATGTTATATTTGACTTGTTTCCTGGACTACAGTAGACCTACTAACTGCGCAGAGTAGCAAACAAACAGGTTATTCATGGCAGTCACAATTTATTTAATGCCTCTAATTCTCATATTTGTTTGTTGTAGGTTTCATGCTGGTGATGCTATCAATGCAGAGACATTGCATTCGAACACAAATTAAACACATTCAGTCAGTTCTATGAACTAGGTGATAATGTTAAGCAAAACTGTTATTTGATGGGAAATGTAAGTGTATGCAATGTTAGAGAAGGCATCATGGGTCTTACGAAGAACCCAAGAAGAATCGCAGACAGCCTAGTGTTTTTTATACACTGCCTGATGACGAAGGTGGACATTTTCAAGTTAGCAAAACAACCTTTCTGGAAATACACAAAATTACCAGGTGAAGGCGAAAACCTTGGTTAAAGCAAAGAAGAGTGGTGTTGTTACCTACCTTGAACATAGGGAAAATAAAAACAAAGACAGGAAATATACAAATGGTTCAAATGGCTCTGAGCACTTAACATCACTTAACATCTGTGGTCATCAGTCCCCTAGAACTTAGAACTACTTAAACCTAACTAACCTAAGGACATCACACACATCCATGCCCGAGGCAGGATTCGAACCTGCGACCGTAGCAGTCACGCGGTTCTGGACTGAGCACCTAGAACTGCGAGACCACCGCGGCTGGCTAGGGAATATACAACTGCTGATATAATATGCATTGTTAAACACATCAAAGGTTGCCCCAAGGACAAAAGCCATTACACAAGGGCTAAAAGGACCCTTCTATTTTTAAGACAAGATTTAAATTACAGTAGAATGTATGAGTCTTTTGTTATGCTTCAGCCAAACACACACAATAGATATTTGCACTAAAAAAGATATTGAAAGAACGCTTTCCCAAACTGAGATTTCAATGTGCAAGCAAAGATACCTGTAACACATGTGATCTTCTTAAAAGTAAAATGTTGAATGACTCAACCAATATGGCTATACATAGTTCTTCATTAGAATGTCATCAAATACACACTGAGAAAACTCCTATAAGTGAGACAGGCACAGTAACCATAGATTTACAACAAATTTTCTTTTCGCCAACTTTGTCTCACTGCGAAATGTATTATTTATGTCATCTTTCTTGTTACAATTTGGGATTGCATATGGCAGATAATAATAAGGGGGTTATGTTTCTTTGGTACGAGGGCATGAGTGGCAGGGGATGTAACGAAATAGTCAGCTGTGTGGTAAGGAGAATTAAAAGTAAAATTACCCAGAAAAAAGTTAATAGTGTGGTCTGACAATAGCTGTGGCCAAAACAAAAACCAAATGGTATTGCTCCTATGGATATACTTTGTCTGTAATGATCTCTTTGACGAAGTTCACTACAAGTATGTTGTCTCTGAACATTCATACATAACATGTGGCTGAGACTTTGCTCTAATTGAGAAAATGAAAAGCATAGAAAAATTTGAAGTTCCTTTGGACTTTGTGAGAGTTTCGTGTAATACCAATAGCAATACTCCTTTTCTAACCAGTGTAATGAACAATGGTGATTTTTATGACTTCTCCAAAGTAGCTGATGAACACCTCATCACAAAAAAATTTCCAAGACCATTTGGCTCAAAATTTCCAGACCAAGCCCAGGAAGAGTGTTTACAAAAAAACATTTAATGACGTTGAAATGTGAATGCAAATGAATCTATTCAAAAAAGTGTGAAGACTGAAATCATAAAAGGCTTAGATCTACCCCAACTTCAACTAACAGCCAGATTGAAAACTCAAAATAAGGAGGACTTAAATAAGATGATACCTTATCTCAAACAAGAAAACAGACTCTTTCACCAGAATCTGACTGAGTAAACATAGCAGCTGTTTATAGACTGTAACATTGTAGTATTTTGTTTAAAAAACAGTAATCAATTAATACAAAATGTAAATATTTCAACTTTTGAAATGAAACTTGTAAGAACACAGTAACATGCTTGATTTTATCTTTTTCCTTTAACTAGTTTGTTTGCTAACAAAGCAATTCAGTAGGTCTAACTGACTTTTCATTATAATGCAGTTATTATAGAAAAATTGTAAACAATAGTTCCAGATTATTATTTGTAGACTTTGCCCAGTTTTTATGCTACAGAGGTTGGCACATAGACCTGTTCTTGATTTTCTCCATCAACAATTTGTTTGTTGATGTTAAATGTTTTATGGTAACTTAAAAAAATGGTTGTAGATTTACTGTCTTCATTTGTTAAGGCTATAAAAAATAAGGATAACGAAAAGGAATGCTTTCTGTAAGTTTTTTGCAATTTCATCAAAACAGCAGTTGTGGCACTTACCAAAGATTTTATGATAAGTCAATATTTTTCCATGAGATGGTACTTTATGATGTTTTTAACATATATTTTATAAACAAGATTTCCACAAAAACATTCATCTTTTTGTTAATACCTTTCTTTATGTTTCTTACAATTGACACCTTTTTTCTCAATTTTTAGTAGATTATAGTTACAGTTATGAATGCATTTAGAAGCATTTTTAAAACCTCTTTTACATATTTTTCAGTAAATGTTTTATTATTACAGTTACTAATGAGTTCGTTCATGTTCTGATTTATTATCTCTATACTGTTTCTATTACTTTTTTTATAAATTAATACAACGCTATTCATATTTGTAATTGTTATTTCCTTATTAATTTTCTTTTCTTCTTTGCACAATGCACAAATCAGTTCATTTTCACTTTCCATTTATAACGAAAGAAATTTATTAAAAAGTAAAAAATAAAAATCTTCTATATTTCATTATATATAAATAGATTAACTGTCATATCTTGAATATAACAACTTATTTATAGCGATAATCAAGTGTTAATGATTACTGATGAAAAAAACCATAGTTTAAATCCAAAGATATTTGCGATATTTTGGAATATATTAATTCGAGAGACACTTAGATAGACTATGTTAAAAGTAAATATATATGAAAACCATCAAGAATTAAGTGGTTGTTCGCTGCTGCACTTAGCTTCACATACAACTTTTATAAATGAACCAACATTTGTATTCTTTAATTATAGAATAAAAAATGCTTTTAGCAGAAATTTTTGCAAGACTGGATTTCTTGAGAAATTATAACATCAATTCGAAAACATGGCGAATAGGGAAACAAAAATTAATGTAAAACATCTGTATGAAAGTCAAATAAAATCAAGTAAGAGACCTTAATAAAATAACCATAGTTACATAAAAATATGAGATTAAGGATTTGATCTATAGAAATTTTACACAAAAGAAATGGACAAATAAACAGTTAATCACCACATGTTCTTCCCTGATTAACTGATGACAATTTAACACCCACATTTCTTCTTTTAAAATTATATGATAACAGTTATAAATATTATTACTACATTATTCGAACACAATTAAAAATATTCGGAAAAAAATAAACATTATTAGAAATATACATTCAAAGTGCGAAGAATTTTTAAGACAAAATATGTGCCTAATTCAATGAATATATTCAAAACATTAAACGAAAGTTTCAATATTGTTGCCATCAAAATCATTTCAGTATTTGGATAATTACTCACAAGACCAAATGTATTGTAACTTTTTCCACGGATCGTTAACACTTAAACTACATTTGCCTGGGATTCACTGATGACTGAAAACAAAAGTTTCAAGCTTCACAAAATTTATTGACAATACTCCACATGCAAACAAATCACTGACTGACTTACCTTGCAGCATCGCAGTGGCGTTTTATATAGAATTTAGCAATAAATTTCAAAACAAGCCATTATTACTTTTGCACAATTTTGATATTAAATTCAAATTTACAAAATGTAAGGAAACTGATGTTACATCCGAACAAGGTATAAGATACAATATCGAATGACAATTTTTTGTGCTAATATCTGTAGTTTTCCATAAGAAAATCAATCTGAACTTTGATTACAACAATGTCTCTTGTAGTTACGTACTTAATTACAGTTTGGATTTGGCTACAAAGAATCAATGGCAGTACATAAATCGTGCTTTATCCAATTATATACATAAAATTGCCAAATAATGCCTAAAATTCTGGAAATCGAAAAGTTGTGATGTAAACAAGTGGAATGTTAGTTAGAAAAATGAATTACCAATGAGGGCAAAACAATAACAAACTTGGTAATAACTTTTAAGCTGCTTCTCAAGATAATAAGGTTTTCTGAGTTAACTCATTAATCAAGGGTTATTATGGTAATTAGAGGTATTAGCTATTTATGCCAATATATCCACAGCCTCTTAACATCTGTTGCTATTATTTTATTACTTCAATTTCTCAATTAGGTATTTGATTTACCATTTGTCCATAATTGATTGTGCGATCTATTGACAATGACAATATGCATCCTCTCAGAATACTCTATATTATTGCACCAAAATATTGGGTGATTTAGCAAATTGGACAGGTCGATGCTTATAAAGATACACATAGAAAGAGTTACAAAGAATGGATCGTCGGATAAATATGTGGATGCACATTAAAAAATGTGGTATAAGATAGTTGATATTAATGTTTGGAGAGGCTGTATCGTTATAGTATGATGACGTTTTTTAGAAAATAAAATTAAATTTCGAACTACTTTTTTCATGATTAAAATTTATATAACATTATCAATGATTTTCTATTATATCTAATACAGTAAGAGTATAAAAAAAGTCTTCAATTCTATGAATTCCTATTCAAAATTTTCATATTGTTCTAACATTAAATAATATCTGTTAACTTTTATTTCTATATCATAATTTATCTTGCCCTCTTTAATAAAACAATAACCACAATGAACACTAAATTCAATATCAATCATGTTAAAATATCCAATAATTAGCTCCATTTATATATAATTTGTTATCAACATTTAAAAACAACATTACTTTTATTTATCCAAAAATAATGTGAATTACAGAAACCAAACGATTTAACAGTTCCCTTTTTCCCTTTCGTATTTAAAACTTTTTCAATGAGAAAACCATCTGGAAAATTTGTTTGGTATCCTTCATCTTCATAAAACTATGCTTCTATTTCTTCATCAATTAAATCTTATACATTATATGTGATTGAATTAGAATGAATAACATCTTCAAATTAAAAATTTCTATTGGGGAATTTGCTGTATATCCTTCTTCAAAAATTCCGTTTCATTTACTTATTTTTACTTTATTACCAATTTTATGTTTAGCATCAGTATCTAAGAAATGTGTTACAACAATTTGTTATCAGTAATATCTTTTCATTTTCGTTTTTAAGTATTTTGGTTCCATTTTAATTGCTGAATGTTTTGTATTACTATTTCCATCAACATTTTTAACTAAATCAACACCTTTCCAATTTCCTTGTTAAACTGTTCAACAATAGATACTTTTAAATTACTAAAAGTTTAACAATCATCAATATTAAATTGTCTTATTAATTAAAATACTTTCATATCATAAAATTTCTTACCATTATGTGATCATTATTTTTTCTGATTAATATATCTAAATATTCTTTCAAAAGCATCAAGTATACATTTACCTGTTTTTATTCCCTTCTGGAATAGGCCAAGCAAATATTGAAAAAACTTCATAATATTTTATAAATATTTATATTTTTCATTTATTTTTTAAGATCATTTTAATTCTTAGATTTAATTTTGCCAAAATAAGATTGTCAAAAATCATCTATTAGAAGTGAAATTACATTTATTATATTACATATTACATTTAAGTACTGTGGCATTGGTTTATGAAATTCATTAATAATTTCTTCACGATTGTAAGATTGTAAACCAGTACCTACAAATTTTTTTCAAAAAATTTCCTTTGTTTGGCAAATTGAATATAGACCTCCAATAATTTGTTTTATATTCTTAGTGTACTCTATGAATTTTTTTACAGTTTAAACAGTGAATGAATTGTGATTGTCCATGTATATAGAATAAAAAAATTATTGAATATTAAAGTATTCCAACAAATATAATTTACTTTACAACAACTGGAACATTTTTAATGGAATCTTACAATGATAAAGTTAGAAAATATGATTTATGTAAATTTTTATTGATTAAATATAAGGAGGTATCTCTTAAAGTTCGCCGAAAACACTAATACGAGGAAGAAATCGATCACTGTCTCATCAAAAATTTAAACAGTTTTTGGAAGAAGATGATGTAGAACACAGAAATATACTCCTTCATTCCGAAATTCTTTGTATTTTTGCATTCAGAAAAGAACTTTTCAATTTTTTGAATGAAGAAGTAAAATCAGATACTACACAATACGAAAATAAGCTGAAGGGTTCAGTTTCTTTATTATTACAACAGTTGTTGTGGTCTTCAGTCCTGAGACTGTGGTTTGATAGAGCTCTCCATGCTACTCTATCCTGTGCAAGCCTCTTCATCTCCCAGTACCTACTGCAACCTACATACTTCTGAATCTGCTTAGTGTATTGATCTCTTAGTCTCCCTCTATGATTTTTACCCTCCACACTGCCCTCCAGTACTAAATTGGTGATCCCTCGATGACTCAGAACATGTCCTACCGACCAATCCCTTCTTCTCATCAAGTTGTACCACAAACTTCTCTTCTCCCCAATCCTATTCAATACCTCCTCGTTAGTTATGTGATCTACCAAGCTAATCTTCAGGATTCTTCTGTAGCATCACATTTCGAAAGTTTATATTCTCTTCTTGTCCAAACTTTTTATCGTCCATGCTTAACTTCCATACATGGCTACACTCCAAACAAATACTTTCAGAAACGACTTCCTGACACTTAAATCTATACTCTATGTTAACAAATCTCTCTTATTCAGAAATGCTTTCCTTGCCATTGCCAGTCTACATGTTATATCCTCTCTACTTCGACCATCATCAGTTATTTTGCTCCCCAAATAGCAAAACTCATTTACTACTTTAAGTGTCTCATTTCCTAATCTAATTCCCTCCGCATCACCCGACTTAATTCGACTACAGTCCATTACCCTCGTTTTGCTTTTGTTGATGTTTATCTTATATCCTTCTTTCAAGACACTATCCATTCCGTTCAACTGCTCTTCCAAGTCCTTTGCTGTCTCTGACAGAATTACAATGTCATCGGCGAACCTCAAAGTTTTTATTTCTTCTCCATTATTACAACTAGCATTTCCAAAAGATTTTACTAATCTTTCAAACAAATTGAATTTTTGATTACAAGGAAAGGAACCCACTAGCTGTGATATGTTTAGGATATTAATGCTGTGGTTCTGGAAGTAGAAATATCTGTACCATTCTTGTGACTTTACATACTTTTCCAAGTAAAAAAAAACTTTCAGCGCAGTATTCCACGTCAAATCCATACTTTCATTATGACGGAACATAATCATTTTCTTTGCACATGTCAGAAAACACGCATGCACACACACACACACACACACACACACACACACACACACACACTCTTTGTGAGCCTGATGCTCAAGGCGAACCTATCACACATTCCCTACTACTAAGTATAATACTTCGCCAATGACTGATTGGTGGCGATACGAAAAAATAATGAGCGAAAATTAGCGATGGGTGGACATGTCTCATAAGTTTTTCCTGCGAGTTGTACGACCATGTCTTTGAAAGAGAGATGTAATCGTCTTAAGAACTGCCAGATGTTAAAAACACGATCGCAATGGCCTGTTATTATCACAGTCGGTCTTGGTTCTCCAGGTGTTCACAAGTATCACTAGCAATATCCATGTTAAAAACTATACAAGCCTTATAAATGACATTACCTCCAAATTAAGTGGTTTTTACCCACAAATACCATGACACTGAATATAGATGGAGTGTATATTAACAGACTGAAAGTGATGTTACACGGCACCGATGGTGTACGTTCGTAATAAAATCACCGAATTTAGAAAGTGTGAGAACAAAGGGTAGTGACTACCAGAGCCAGGTCTGCATTAGTGGCAAGAAGGGCTGGAGAGGGGTAAGGGTGACATCTTGGTCTGTGTGTGTTTGAATACTTTGGTACAAGCAAACAGGAAGCAACCAGCTGTCACAGCAGTAGGGGGAAAAAGAGACAGGGAGAGAGAGAGGCAGGAAGTGAGTCTGGTATCAAATTTCAAATGGGTGCTGCGAACTGTATTTGCTTTCGTCTGGCTATACAGATGGGGGCAGGCCACGTCAGTCTCTATGATGTGATTGGAGTATTTTCAGAACACACTTGGTTCCTTTTCTAGTTTTGAAAACACCATGATTAATTAAAATTGTAAGAGAAAGTTAGGTGAAAAATGGCGCTGCAATAATAAAAGAGTGACGTCAACATTGTTTGGGGATGCTGGAATCACTCGCTAGTTGTCTGCACCCCTGGGCACGAGGCTGCCAGATACTGTGTGAAGCAGACGTGTTGTCGCAACAGTCCCAGAAAAGTTTGGTAAGGGAGTTATTTTTTTCTACTATCATGCATTCATTTGGAGCTGTTGGTGGGTACATGTTTTATAGAGTCTGTTTGCGGCATACATGTTAGGCAGAGGTTTTTCACTACATGTTAATCCTACCACCAATCTGTAGCACTGTAATTAGAGCAGGACATCACTTCTGATGTTTGTGGCAGCCAAAAGCTAGTGCTCCCTACCACCTCTTACCTGTCAGCACAACCGTGGAAAGGGTTGCCATCAGCTGATGGTTTGTTCTGGGATGGCGTAGTGTGCATAGTAATACAAGAGGTAGCTGGTGGTGCAGCATCTGACACCACTCGCGCATCCAAGTGAGTGCAATGCGGCCTCTCTCCTGACCTGCACACATGGGAATACGGAAGGTGCTGGCACATCTGCCCTGCAGTTGGTGCAAAGACAGGATCAAAAGGTTTTTTACAGGGTAATTACGTGCGGTGAGTCAATTTCATGGCGGTATTCCTTGCATAGTCGGAAAAACAGAGATCTTTTTAATTACATCTTTTTGATGTATTGGACTAGACCTACATCTTCTGAAACAGCACAGAATGATGAGCTTTTCCCGCCAAATAAAAGAGACATCCAACCTCTTTGAATTGAATATTATGAATAAACAGTATATCCTTTGCTATGTAACTGAGACTGATCTGAATTCCCTGTCATGTGATCCTTTATCTCCAGCACAAGCTGAGTCCTTTCCCAACAATTTCCATATAGTGGAGAGGAGGGGGAATGGGGTATTTCTTAGAGGGGGAGAGGTTAATTAATTTAGTCAATCGAGTTAATTAATTAGTGAACTAATTTGCTATCGAAAGTGTGCTTATACTGGCGAGGGGAGTTTCCAGATGAGTGGGGCAGGTGGAGGGGGGGAAGTGGTGGAGGTGGTTTCTCAGAAGTAAAGATTATCCCTAGGGGTCATAGATCAACCCCCAAGGGTTATAAATCAATTAACAGAACAATAGGTTAAGGGAAGGGGGAGGGGCCATAAATCAAGTTTGCCCTGAATGTATGCAACACACACGAACAAAATGTGTTGTACCTCCCTTGCCCCACTACTCTTCACTTAGCACTTTGTCATTGTTACAGCCGAAGAAGCGAAAAGTAAGAGAAAAGAATCGAAGGACGAATAGGGATTCAAATCCCTAACCTTGAGCTTCCCAGGCATTGAGTTGCATTTCTGGAGAAATCGGTAATATATCATTTATCAAACAGAAATTGCACTGAGTATACTAAAGAAACACTGTACATAGAATTATGTACATGATGTAAACAAATAAGATGTGATGACATATTTCATTACTGCTTATTTCAGTTATGAATAATTTATTCATGAAGAAATTTGTGAATGATCTTATCATCTGGATAATTATCTAGATAGAAATTAACCACTAAGCCTTGTGCTTCTTTCCTCTTTTCAGTCAGTGCAGTTACTGGTCCATTCTCCTCAGCAAGCCTGTAAAACAGGGCTGACAAAGTGTGACTCACAAGACATTCCCCTCCAGTGAGTGCTTCTCTCTCCCTCTCGAATTGTGTGATGGCATAATCGCAGTGCAACAGCGATTCCAGCTAATTCCACGAACGACTGAAAACTGGAAAGGGTTGTGAGACCTATATGTTACTGCCACAAGATATGGGCTACTAAAACTTTGATTTTTATTTATTTGTTTCACATTCTTGTATGAACATTAATGAGATATTGACATTTTTCGTATAGATTTATTTAATTTAGTCTTGACTAGCTCTGCAGTACTGACTTCAACTTTCGTTTATCTTATATTCCAATGACTCATTGGTCACTAAATTAAGCTGAGCAGCTTTAATGTATTTCATTGAAGAATATGCACTTTCACAAATGTATGTATCCGACAGAACTTTAATTTTAAGAGTCAACTTAGCAAGTTTATAGTACTGATATTTTGTAATGGATTCAAAAATTGCTGCATTTCATTCTATTCTGGAGAGCATACACTGATAATTTTGCAAACTGCACACTTCCTCTTGAAGATCACTTCGAATGTTTTCAAGACTAATTTTTTCACTGGATTTTTAATAAAAATGATATCTGGCTCTAGAGATTTAAAATCTAGGAAACAACTTTGAGACCCACTGGAATCTTCAAAATTTTACTTCCTTGTATTCATGTTTCAGTACGCAGTAACTTGGGAAATGACACAATTTTCCTTGTTTAGTCGAAATTTAAACAATATAAGCAAGGGATATTTTCGATACTTCGCTCATTGTCGAATGTCATTCAGTTGAGACCACAATCGTAACATTTAATTGTAATTATAGCAATCAAATATACATGTAGTCGCTTTCCTAGGACGATTTGTCTGGGATGCATGGCGCGTGGTGGTGGTGGCCCGTGATGAGAACGATCATGCTTCCGGCTAACAGCAGGAGCTGTCTGAATAGAAAGGCCTGTTGGGGCGCAGGAATGCAGCTGGCCTACCCGGTTCGTCCTGTAGATGGCTGAAGAGTGAACTAATAATAATCCATATTTGTTGGACAGCCTTCATGATCGCATGTGCACCCTGTGGAAATTTGAGAAGATTCAACATGGACTCGTGTTTGTGCTGCACCATTATTCTCTCCTTTTCCGGTTGACTGCTTCTACATGTTTCCCATCTTTATTTAGTTGAGAGAAGATCAATTGTGGTGTGTGTTAAGTGCATCTAGTAGGTGAAAGACAGGTGGAGGACACGTTTGCTGGTTCTCTAGACACGAGAAAAGCCTCAGTTGACTTTGTAAGTTGTAAGGATGATTTGGAATACATCGGTACTTGTGAGTGGAAATATCGGTTTCCTCCATTTTTTCCGAGTTTTCACATAAAGGTCTTCGCAGGCGAGATAAGTTTCTAGTTACTCAGTGGTTTACAGCCCACTCCACCTCGCTGAAGTTCCGGGTTTCTGGTGAGATAATTTCCAGTCGATATCTTCAAAATTATACTGCACAAGTGATACTGCTATGAAAGCTATATTTCTATGTGCTTGATATTGTGAAGTATCTCCAAAATGGTACGATATTCCGGCAAACCATGTAAAAATACATATGTAGGGTCTGGAGATGGGTGTAGAAAGCATGCAAGCAAGCAAGCGGGACCAGAAACAGTAACGCCTTTGTGCTAAAAGGATCGGCCCCATCCTTTGTAAAACAGTTTGGAGAGTGACCTTGGTCCGCTGAGGGCGCTCTGGTCATGCATTGGGCCAGTGTGTGTGTGGGGGGAGATGACTTGTTATCATTGCTTGTGGTGGAAGACTGCCCGACCTTGTGGGAGATATCTAAAGTTGTGAGTAGTACATACCGTGCATGTGTTTATGCTGTCTGTCTCTGCAGTATATGTATGAGTATCTGGAGGTCGATAGCTATATGCATCATGCAGAAATGGCGTTTCTGTGTAGCGCAGGATACGAATTGTGCGTTTGCTACACTGACATGGTGCGTGGAGATCGGTTTCACTGAGGCTTCCATCCTCAGTGGCAGAGCAGTGTAATTGAGTATGTGTCTTTCCGTATTCGACGATCTGTAGACCACTTTTGCAGGGTTTAACAGTCAGTGCAATATGGCAATCTGTACAAAATAGTCTTGCTGCTGAAAGTCTAGTCTGCAGAAAAAAAAAATTGTGGACAGTGCTCCCGCACCGGCAAGAGCATCAGTTTGGGAGGTAAATTCAGTAATATCCAATCAGAATGTTCAATTCATTCATAAGACATTCTTTGTGCCAGGACGTAGGAACTTCTACATAGCAGTGAGAACGTTTATCATTTTGGAGACGTTTGTTGGAAATATGATGTTACGATTTCCAGGAAGGGTAACAAGTGATGGATGGGGTGCCTCGTTAGGACCATTCGGCGTTATTCTGGACTATTTTCTAAACAGATCCTTAGAACAAGAATTTCCATGCAGACAAGCTGAGACATCACGAAAGCTCCTACAGTAACAACAAAAGCGACCGTTAACTATTTCTCCAGCACTCTACTATTTCCAAGAAGGGCTGATACGTAGTACACCGGCTGATCCGTTAGGATCGCTAGGAAGAATGCATCTTGTGCTATACTGGGAAGCACTGGAAAAGATTTCTATAGCGTGTCCAGAGGGAGACTTGGCTCATATTTACATAGCCCTGTGATGGCATTGTAGCACTGGCAACCTTTTAGCTGCACTTGAGATGGTGAGTCGCTCGGCCATTAGGTCTTTGGAGGTAGAAACGCATCGAGCCAGCAACATTAAACAAATGCGTACAGCCCAGAGGCGTCTCGCAGGCTGGACCGATTTGCTCGCGCCCAATGTGAGTGAGTACCTTGGCGCCTCTGTAGAGGACAGTTCGCTGATACTTCATGGTTGAATTTCTTAACGGTAGTTCGAAAGCGTTTGTGCCTGAATTATTTTAGGTTGTTTAAGCGTTGTGAGCGTGTTTGCATAGCATTACACAAGCATTATTTTTTGACAATTTCATGAGTAGTGGATGTGTCTGTTGCATTATTTTGTGAACAGGTCTGTAGGCTGTGAAACGCATTATTTCGACAGTTTACAATTAGGAAGCATGTTTGCAGAGCATTATAAATGTATTATTTTGACAATTTACGAGTTGTCTTCGAGTCTGTACGTCAGTGTGCTGCATTATTTCGATGATTTACGAGTAGTTTGCAGGTTTGTAGGCTGTCCAATGCATTTTTTCGACAGTTTATAATTAGGAAGCATGTTTGCAGATCATTATACATGCTTTACTTTGACAATTTACGAGTTGTTTTCATGTCTGCACGTAAGTGTACTGCATTTTTCGGTCATTTATGAGTAGTTTGCAGGTCTGTGGGCTACTTGCGGTAACGGCCTTGCCACAGTGGATACACCGGTTCCTGTGAGATCACTGTAGTTAAGCGCTGTTTGGCGTGTCCGGCACTTGGATGGGTGACCGTCCAGCTGCCATGTGATGTTGCCATTTTTTGGGGTGCACTCAGCCTCGTGATGCCAATTGAGGAGCTACTCGACCGAATAGTAGCGGCTTCGGTCAAGAATACCATCATAACGACCGGGAGAGAGGTGTGCTGACCCCACGTCCCTCCTATCCGCATCCTCCTTTGAGGATGACACGGCGGTGGGTTGGTCCCAGTAGGCCATTCGTGGCCTGAAGATGGCGTAGGCTACTTGCTGTGTCCCCCAAGCATGTAAGTGCAAGTGTTTTGTATCAGTGTAATAAATATACTATCTGAAATCCATCCCTAAATAAATTTTTCCAAAATAAATAAAGTGACTCCTTCCTCTCTCCAGCAACTGGACACGACTCAATCCTTTTCCTACCATTTTTCCCCAGACCGCCACGGGACGACAGCGCCCTCTGGTGAACACAGTACATGGAGCTACTGGCAGCGACAACTCAAATTGTTTAAATAAACACTGCATGCAAAATAAAGACTTACATCCATCCTATCCATCAGTCCAACACAGACTGAGTCCTTTTCCCGCCAATTCCAAGGAAGAGGTGGCGGTTAGATGACTTAGGTTAAAGGAAGTAGCCCAAGCGACCTTTTTCACCGCCATTTTCTTAGGTTAGTTGATGTTGCCCAAGTGACCTTCTTCCAACCAAAATTTGAACTTCACACCATTTTATTGGGGAGGGGGGAGTCGGCAGGAAAAGGGGTTAGGATAGTGCAGGCAGCACCTATTCCCCCCCCCCCCCCCCAAATTTGAACTTGCCACCATGATATCATTGTCACATTGCCAGTGCTATCACCAGATTGAATAAATTTGGCAAAAATTCAGAGTGAGGTCATACCGCCCTTGAACCCCTACTAGCACGAAGTCAGTGGGCCAGTGAGCTGCAGATGGCTGGCCATCTCTCCCGGCAGCACTTATACGAAGGGCAGTCTCGTCTCAATTACAAGTGTCTTCTTCCCCGTCTAGACAACAGATATCCACCAGTAAGATATTTTCAGTCTCCAAAGCACTTTCACTGGGATTGACTATACACCCGATGGCCTAGCTTATTTTCTTAGTCCTGCCAATCAAAATGATAATTCATCATCCTTTGTGAATGTTGTGTGCCACATACAATTCCCATTACTACAGAATCTTTGAGGTGAGGATTGAAGTTTAAGTTCTTGGCTTCCCTCCTGCCTATGTCACTGGTCACGTGAAACACACCACCTGGAACAGCAACAGTATGAACCATAATTTATATTTTATATTTTGATTTAACAGTAAAGGGAAAAATGCAGATCATCCCTATCCTGTGCTTTTATCATATTCTTCTAAATTACAAACACTTATTATTTTAACAATCTGTTTCCTAGAGCTAATTTAAATTTCTTTGTAACTCATTGTTATTGCCCTTGTTTAATTGCTCAAAACAAATTTTGCTAGTGACGTGGAACAAATATTATCACATTCAAAATTGTATAATGTATGACCTGCTTTATAAAATCTCAGGCAGCAAGTATTTAAATATGCAATAAATGAAATTAGATGGACAAAGAAACACAGGCTTTATTGTGGATGAAATTCCTTCCCTGGGCAAGCTCTATGTCGCTATTTAAGAATACATTTCCTTTGTTCTGCCCACCTGCAATCACCTCCTCCTCCTCTGCTAAATTCTCATTCCAGTTCATTGCATTCTTTTCCGCACTCCCGTCGGCAAGAGAGCACACGCAAACTCTAAAATACATTCATAGCAATCAGCAAACTGCATCTCGGATTTCGCATTAGCATCTCATGTCCTGTGAAGGCATCCTATTGTTCCTTCCACTCCTGACCTGATAACATGTGCCTTCTACTCAAAAGCATAGAAAAACGTTATGGTATATGATGGTGTGGACCTACCAGCGAGGAGGGAGTACCTCCTCAGTCGGTCGGCATCATGCTGCCCCCCCCCCCCCCCCCAGAGGACACTAGTGGCTTAGGGCAGAGGTGGCCAGGCCTCTATCGTCAGGTCCATTACTCTATCTTGTTGTTGTAATAATGCAATTCGTTCTTGTTTCTAGTGCTACAAAATGAATATACAAATAAGAACTCAGTGATTGCGTGCCTCAGCGATACAGATGACTGCACCGTAGGTGCAACCTCAACGGAGGGGTATCTGTTGAGAGGTCATCAGTGAGCAGCTGCGCCACTCCACACCAAGCAGCATGCTTCCCCCAAGTCCACTTGTGCTATGCCTAAACAATCTCTGCACACCCTCTGACATTACAGTATAAACAATTCACATCTCCACAACAGCTACAAAAGTTCAAAATATCAAGAAAATTCTCTTACCCTCAGGCTGGGAAGGCTGCTGGCTGTCAAACTATAGAACACCCGTCCTAACTTTAAAACTGATCAGCCCACTGATGCAGCCTTTATGTATGTCGCCTGCTGTCATTTAGAAGTCTTATGGGGATGTGTGATGTTAAGTATGTACTGTAAAACACATAGTGGTGTGGGAACCCTTAGGACAAAAGAATTTGTTTGGATAAACAAACAATCTACAACATACTGCTCAATGGTGTTTGATGTCGTTCTTTCTTCTAATACAATCAGGGTCTACCATGGTTGTGTCATTACTCTTTGAGTAAAAACATAGCAGACCATCAAGAACCATACTTCAGCATTTGGGTATTCCTCAACATTATAATTAGATTGATAATCATTGCTTTTAATGCAAAACTGAATATTATTGGTACAATATTCTTATTAACAGCGTAAGTTCACGACTGGAAAGGAGTTTAACACTTCATTAGGTACAAATTTCATTGGTTTTGGCATGTTATTCACTGATTTACATTAAACTGAGGTGATAACTCAGTGAATTGCTGAATGTATGTCATTTAATAATCTTATGAGGATGTCTTGATATCAAGAATGCACTGTAAAACACAAAGTTATGTGGGAACTCTTAGGAGAAATGTGGTGTACAAGTATGGTATAGACCACTACTCTCGTAGAAAATATCATTATTTCCCCATCATAAGTATTTGCTACATTTTGGTTGCTACAATTTGATTTGTAAATAAGTACAAGAGAGTTTCATTCACAATTGGTTTTGCAACATGGCTGGTATGTATTAGCACGCCAATTGTGGTGGGGCACACAGCCCCTATCAAGAGGAAGATGTCCACCTGCATTCCTCATTGTATGACAATGCACTGGCCAGTTCACATACGTACCTACTGCAGCCGAAAGCAGCCTCTCTGTATCGGTGAATCTACAAGGATGATAGTTCTATAGTGTGACAGCCAGTAAATTTCCCATAATTTTAAACTTGGTTAAGTGGATTTCCTCAACATTTTGAGCTTATAGTAGCTGGTGTAGAAGGGTGAACTGCTTAGAGCGTGATGTCAGAGGGGGTGTGGGGGTTGTTTAAGCATGGCACAAGTACACTTCATGGGAGAGACCCGGTTTGATGCAGAGCATTTGCCAAGTGGAAAGAGAGAGAGAGAGAGAGAGAGAGAGAGAGAGAGAGAGAGAGAGAGATATCGATAATGTCAGGGATTTACGTGGATATGATAAATCCCTTCCCTTGAAAATTTCCCTCCTATGTACCTCCTCAGTGTTACTACAGATGATGTGTCACTGATCTCATTTGTACTAAGACTGCAGTACACACGAAGTGACTAGTTGCTTCCACCACCGTGAGTGGAATACACAAGTTCTGAATAACGTTCACTAGCCTGCAGCCTTCTATAGTTATTGTCCTCTGTGCAGAAAACAGCAGGTAGTTCATGACTCCATTATCTTGAGGCTGTAATAAACTCTTAGGGAGGAACTGGTATTCCTTATGAATCACAAATAATTTCCATTCTTCACAGTTCCATAAAAAAATAATGAATAGTGTATTTGTGCAATTACTATCAAATTGTTCTAAATTACAAGTCCAAATAACCAGAGATTGCTAATTAAAATTTAAGCAACACCGAGCAAGGCAGATAATGGTCTTCTTGCAACCAAACTACATCACCTATCATCCAAGATAGTCAGGATGCAAAGCTCTCTAAAATGCTTTGTCTGCTTTTTCTGTTTATCGATTGTACTGGTAAGTAACACTTTTGAGATAATGGAATGACAGCCTGCTATTGAAAGCTTTTATATGTAATCCTAGTAAATTCACTGTTAAGTTTTTCTAATAATAACAAAAGAAGTTTATCATTTTGGCGTGCTACTTCTGAACGCTGTGGTCAATCTTGGAGGAAGACTACAATTCAAGTGATCTTTCTCACAATACTCTTGCCGAACAAACCATCTGTCACTGGTACCTCATGCCACAGTACACTATCTTCACACTGCTGCCTTCTCAACAGTTCAAAGAATGGCTTGTAGACGCTGAGTATGATGGCTACAAAGCCAGAAATATTACAAGCGGCTCAAACGTTTTCAGACTGTGGGACCAGTTCGAGGCAGTGGGGGTGACGTAGGGATGGTGGCGGTGATGGTGATGTGTGTGCAGAGGGCCCCTTTCCCCCTGGTGTTGTGTTAATGGTATGAAGTGTCAATATCTAAACTTAGAGTTAGAAGGAGAAGTATGCAGTGACCGCACACCTCTGAGCGAATAGAGGCTTGGGTAAACAGGTCAGCAGATAGGCCTGGACCTGCACAAACATCCTTTGTCTCTGACATCATAGGGCCAAAGCCAGTATTCCAGAACTTGATTCTAACATCATAGAGACTGCCCTGATCGCTGTGGCATTCGGGCACCAGGGTTTGTCAATTATTTGAAGACAGCCTTGTATTATCACACAGTGTGGTGCGGTCTCTAGCGATGGTGGTGGCAGTAGCAGTGGCAGTGGTCTAGCACTGCCTGGCACAGCGCCCGACTAATGACGATACAGCAAAGCTAAACTATATGACATGCACTGAAAATAACCCCCCACCCCCGTGTGGTGTTTGATTTGATAAAGACACTAGTGAATGTCTCCCCTATTCCTTTGAGACCACTACACAACACACTCTGTATTTAACACCACCAGAAGTCAGTGATGGTAACTGTGTGTTCCAACAAATACTTGAGAACATAATCAAAGGGCAGTTTATGTCCACCATAGGCAATATCTCTGTAGTAGTCCATATCATAGAGAATAAGTCCCATACATTCACCACACTTCAACATTTTACGTAAAGTAATAGGGCAGTATCTCCATTCTCCTACTGATTCATGTGCAAGTGGATTAGCAGAAGGGAATGACTACCAGCAGCATCAGATATTCTCCATAATGTGTTTTATGCAGCCTTACTACATATCAACAATAAATTGGACCAAGGCAGCATCACAGCCTTTCGCATCATTCATTTCTGATGAATTGTAAGGGTGCCTGCGTAAGAAGATATGCTATAATAGGTCCACAGCACTGCAGACAGCTCCATCACACATGTGTGATTGAAAGTGTCACTATATGGATTGGAAAGTGTCCGATTTCATACATCAGACAGTTGTAGGATATGTATCTCTCCCAATTTCTCACAACTCTGTTGTTTGTGTGGAGGCAAACACTCTAGCTATAAGTCTTCCCCTAAAGCTATCTGTTTTGTTAGACACACTCTTCTTAAACTTTGGTAAATTGGTTACAAAGTCATAAATAGTGTGTAATCGAGTACCATGTAGTCTACATGTAAGTTAAGCACTATAGCAAAGTAGCTGCTGTTAAATGCAGTTATTCCACCAGTTTTAAAACTCAGCAAACTGCTTTCCAGTTTCTATAGTGCGATGTGGTCTTCTTACACCCCAGTAGACATATTGCAAATCATTGTTATACAGTATACATAACACACAAGCACGTGATATAGGATCTGATTCTTAGTGTGAAAAAATGCCTAGCAGCACCATGGAGTTGCACATATATTCCCTTAGTCATGGAACTTTATAAATTCATCTGTAAATGGCCGCTACCCACGCTCGAGTCAGGTCACAATACAGTGCAGAACTGGATAGCAATCCTTTGTGCTGGAAGGAATACATTGTAAATGTTGTGAGATTGATTTCCAGCAATACATCTCCCACTAACCCTATTTATAATGCTCGTAGAAACGGCATATTGAAGCAATTGGTGGTGAGCCCATCCCTTAGTAAATCTTGCTGGGCAGATCCACAGCTGTTCAGGGCAGACAGGGCAGCTCCTTGTAGAGACTAGTCTCCAGCAGAACAATGCCATGCTACCTGCCGCAGCTCCAGCAGAAGCCTGGGCTGGGGCGACGGCCTAAAGGAACGCGTCTACACAGTGGAATCGTAAACCGGGCATTGTATGCAGAGCCACACATAATAAAAATTCACAAGTTTCCGTGTTCGCTGATAGTGCAAATGGGCCAGTGAGCCACTTCCCCTGGCTGCCTCAGTTGTATAAGAAATATACAGCATATGAGAAATGTTTAGAGATGTAATCTTTATTACCCCTCATAGCTAGGGCTAACAAGCTCCAAGGCACAGGTGATTTAGATAAACATCTTTGAGATTGTATTTGTTCACTTGTTGATGTGGAAAGAGACACGACTTTGGGAAAAAATCATCCCTTACCCCTCTGTGAAAACTTAAAAAGGCCAGTAATTGGCAGTTTCCTTTTTTCAGAGATGCAGGTTTCTTACCTCTTGCCCTGGTTCGACATGAGTTTGTGCTGTCATGTGGGAGGGGAGATTTAGCGCCTATAGAGCGCTGTGGTTGCCTCAAGAAGGTGTGAAGGCAGTGACGTTCGTGCACTTTGTGGGAAAACGAAATTTTTTTCTGGAGAGCTGTGAATCACTCAGGTGTGGGACTTTGGTCTAGAAAGAACTTCTGGTCGAAGCTCTGGCATGTGTGGTTGGTACTTGGGACCTGTCTTGACTTGCGAGTAGTTTAGACTGGGGAGGCTGTATTGAAGTTCTTATTGTACTGACAGTGTGACTTCAAACGTCTCGGACTATTCGTTTGCTGAGGGCACACTTATTCATTTTTTGGTTTACCAGTCTTGACGTTTTGTTTCCTTGTGCTCTGCCGTATAAGTGAGAAAAATTGGGCCTTGGCACAACCAGTGAATGGGTGTGTCACACAGTGAAATCTACCGTGATTTCAAGGCTCTGCTAGAGAGTAAACTGCAATCCGTCTGCCTTATCTCTAGACCATGAGATTTTTGCATTTCTTTCGTGGCCGCGATCGATTCTCAGTTGTGCCTCCATGTCTCACCTCCACCCCACATATCTCACCAGTTACAAGTTACATCACCGCACGAAGCAAATGGGGTAACGTACTGCCACTCCAGCATTGTCAGGGCGTACAGATCTCAATCGCCACTTGCTCTCAGCTGTACCTATGTAGAGAAACTTCAGCAGGTTTGATCAATCAAAGTTTGCTCAGCATCAGATCAATTCAGATTGCGTTTTCCATACTTTTAGGATCAGAGTACTTGACTCACTCCACTAGTTAAACTGTCTCTGTCACCCAGGGTCCTTTGTCCAGTATAGTCTTAAATCACTTGTTAGTTGTTTATGATATTCTATCAATAACTTGTTTAGAATAATTTATATCTGTGTTATGGAAAATAAATGTTGTTAGAAAACTAACTTTTGCCTACATTCTCAGTCTTTAAATAGTCCACCAGGGTTACCTTTAAATATCAACCATCTAAAACTAAATTCTTATGCAAACTATAGTATATTACAAGGGCTATCTAATGGTTACTAGTATTGAAGTTGTTGTTCTAAACAGCAGTCAATACAAACAAATCAGTTGAGACTTTCCCTGCTGTTGTTTGTACGTTAGGTACTCAGGCTATGCATCGTTCTGTTTAAAAACAGTAGCTGGATGTAGTCATAGGGTCAAGCCACGTACATCTGCTTTCATGCCCCCACAGCTAACTCACTGCATATAATAATCTGTAGCCCTGATCCTACAGTCAAATAGTCTATGCATCGGCTAGAATTGTGAATTAATAAAATATACATAAACATAAAATAAAAGATAATTTAATAAAAAAGGTTCCACTAGGACATCTATAGCTGATTTAGACGACAAAGAATTATGTTGAATAATGCTTATTCATGAATGGACATCTCAAATGGAAAGTTGTCCTATCATAATCATGTATAATGCAAACAGGTATATTCTTCTAAAACGCAGTAAACAATTCAGAATTCAACATGATGATTCACAAATTGACATACATGATACAAAACACTGTAACTCATGCTCGTTCTTTTCTCAATTGCATAATAAAAGACAATGAAACGACAGAACAAGGGCAGAATTCCTCCTGTTGATAGGCCCCAGGATTCAAGGCAGAAGAATATCCAGCAGCCTAGCCGACACCGGCTCGTGGCATCAGCCTTCGAGAAGCCGTCATACGCTCGTAGATCCGGTAACTTGTGCAGCAGCTCCGCAGTACTCTGGTGCTGAGTACCGCCAGTTCTCGGGGTCGAAAGCCTAAATCAGAGAGATCCTTCGCCAACGCTGGAGACCATGCGCCCCTCCAGTTCAATGTCGCGATGGACACAGTCACCTCCTCGACGTCTCGGTGCAGGTTGGAGATGGCACGCTGGATGGGCGGCGTGTCGTAGTAGGCCGCCTTCTGGGAGTGACACCAGTCAAGCCAGAGATGGTCTCCGACTACCTGGGCGTCAATCACACGGGCGATGCCGTCTTTAACCACCACCCCCACCACAGGAGCACAATCGGACCCCTCGAAACGAAAAGTCTTTTCGAAAGTTAGAATATATTAGCAGCTGTTAACCATCCAGAATCTATCGCCTATTCCATGGAAAACCACATGATACCACAGGCAGGGCTGCCCTCTTCCAGAGTGAACATCCAAGTATTCCCTTCAAGTTCTAACCTAAAAGTATCCACAAAAATTTCATAACGTCTGTTTACCACCCACAACTATCACCCATATGTATGAATCATGTGCATTGTCACAGGCAGGTCTGTCTTTTCCCAGAACAAACACAAAAGTGTCCAGAATCGTTCCCTTGAGCTCTTCACTTGAAAAGTCCCAGTCTCCACTTGACTCCATAGTGTTCGGCAACTGTCTGCTTTACCACTGGCTGAAGGCAATCTGCACTGAAAATGCATTGTTCTTAAATTCTACAGTCATGATTTGACTCAATGTCACCACATTCCAGACTAAACTAATATTTTACAACAATATTTAAATAACAATCAGCCACACTCAAACCGCCACATTAAAAATAAAAAAAAATGTTTGTCCATAAATAAGTAAATAAGCCAATATTATTGTGCAAGTGTGTTCACAATAAATGTCAACAGATTATCATTAATATTGTTTAAACAACCACTTAGGCCTCTTTGTCAGAAGCGTCTTTTGGCACTCTTTTGCAAAGTTGATGTCAGCTATCACATGTGACTGGCCACTATCACAGATAATGATCTTCAATATGCACTACTCGAAAAGATTGGTTTGACACCATTTCCATTATACGTTTCGAAAATGTCTGCATAACAACACGACCAACAATTTTTTTTCTTTCCAAAATCGATTTCCTCACTTCGTTTTTCATTTTTCTTATGATACATCTTCCCCCAAAATAAACACGTTCTTTTATGGTATAACTATAAATAAAATCAACCCTCTTCTAATACTTGCGAGTATTCAACTGTTTGCTCAGGTTGTCAGGGACCTCAAACAGAACGGAAACGGCACCAGGATTTGCGGCTTCCACTGACAAGTACTGACCAGAAAAAGGGGGCAAAATTGCCAAGAAAACTTTTCCAAACTGTAGTTGTAATCAGTAGTCCTATGTGTCGGAGAAAATTGGTAAACTTCGAGCAGTAGCAGGCCATTGCCAACCCTTGTGATGTAACATTGTTACAAAATGCTTAATTTAATTTAATTTTCATTAATATTAACAAATGCCATATTTGAAGTTAAATGCCCCAATTCTGCACTTTCACGAAACATAATAATTTTTGCTGGCATTACCTTGAAAAGGCCACACCGCTTCCTTCCACATCATCCCCTGCCCTCCTCCTCCATCACCAATATTAAGAAATTCGAACAACACTCCATCTCTAATGACCTTAAGACATGAAATACTAAACTTACTCCCTTACTTCCAGCACAGCAGACGATCGTTGGGACTATGAGGTTGAAACTGTGCATGTGTTGTCACCACTGAGCAAGACGGAAATTCGTTTCGTACTTCCCCTCTCTTCAGGACGGTCACTGTGCTGCTTACCCTTCTCTCTAACTCGTTATTGTTTAAAACTATACTACTTGTTGGAAAGATGAGGCATGCCTACATATATGCGCAATTTTTCACTGCCATCTCTAAACAACTTTTACTGCCATACAAAAACACACCTCTCTGGAGATACCATCGACAAAGGAATTGTACTGACCGATTTATGCTTGATGATGAATGTTATAATTTATTAGCTGAACGATCCAAATTAATTTAAATTTTCTACTTAAATACACACACTTTCTACATATAAGGTGCTGTTTTGTATTTCATTACAAGTTCATTTTATCATGCTGTCCATTTGTTGAACCTCCTCACCTGGAAATCAAATCCCAGCTACACCTGTGGAGTGGTGTATTTTGGATACAACTTGTAAAATGGGGATAGCTAGTGCTATCTGTACTTGGCAAGAGCGAATGCTTGCTAGGGCATTGCATAAGGAACTTCCTTCGTGTATCTAATGTTTTTGGCATGCAGTTTCATTCTGCTAACCTAATCTATTGTTTTGCAGCTCATACATAAAGATTTTTGATTTATTTGATTATTCAGACATGCACGAAGATAACAATGCATCTTAACCAGAGTTTTAATTTAGGCTGCAGCAATCACAGTGGTCCTGTATTCAGCAAAATCCACCAATGACACACCATGTATATCTCAGAACACTTGTCACAAGCATTTTCCTAGCAGACTGAGTCACTTTCAATTTTTTTTTCATACAGGGGAACCAGTTTGTTTCCACTCTACAAAGGCCTTCTTGGTTTCAGGCATGTTGTGGGCAAAACTCATCACCAGTGATGCTTCCTTTCAGAAAGTCGCGCTCATATATAGTGTAACACGTTAAATGATTCAAGCTTGTCAGCTTTTGCTGGCACTTGTGGTTGTCTGTCATAATTTCAATGTGTCGTGAATAATGTCATACACCGCACCATAGGAAGTCTTAAATTTGCTGTGGTAAGGTTCGCAGCTGCACATGCCGTTCGTTCAAAATTGTTGCCCCAATGACTTCGACATTCTATGGGGATGCAGCTGTTACTGGCCGCCTGGAGTGAGGCAAATCGCTGAAGTTCACACGGCCCTCTTGAAAGAATACATACCACCTGCAGACATTGCTATTCTCCACACAGTCATCCCCATATGCGCCATGCATGTCCCTGCGAATTTCACTCGGTTTACACCCTTTGACCCATAAATATCAAACTACACTTCACTCCTCTTCGTAAGTTGATGACAATAACATGCGCACCATATTTGCTTCAAAGTTCAGGTTTCTCTCGCTAGAGCTGCACGTGAAAACAAAATACCATCTAAAGTGCAAACTTCAAACTAATATCATAATGAAATTTCAACATTCCAGCTGCAATACCAGGGGAGAAAAAATAGTGTGTGTTACTTTCTGATCCTCCCTCATATTAGTTCCTGCTGTCCCATGTGCAAGAATGTTTACCATTCAGCACATCAGAGTGACATCAGAATTGCAGCTGTCACGTTGTTTCACAAAACTGCGAAGAGCACAACACACTTGAATAACAGTACTTGCCACAACAGCATTAACATCGACCAGACGATGGAAAATACTCAATTATTTTATTAGATAAAATGCTAAATGCTCGTTCTACATAAAGCAATGCTCGTGACAGCCTGTGGTTAAAATTTTTTGTTCATTCGTCAGGTTCTTGCGTAACATGCTCAAATTGCCACTCACTGCAAAAGCCTCATCAGCAACGAACACAAAGGGGTGCCACAGTGAAATTTTCACTCTGCAGCGGAGTGTGCACTGGTACGAAACTTCCTGGCATATTAAATCTGTGTGCCGGACTGAGACTCGAAAGGCAAAGGTCCCAAGTTTGAGTCTTGATCCGGCAAACAGTTTTAATTTATTAGAAAGTTTCACATATCAGATTTTCTGTCCACAAGGATAATTCCAAACTGATGCTGCTGCTGGAAAATTCAGAGTTTGACTGAAGGTTTTTTTATCCAATTTGGCTGCTTTGAATATACTTGATGACCGAATTCCCTTATGTCTATCAATCTGTAACAATAATTGCTGTCTCCTATGGCCATTATAAGAATAGAAAAGCAATTTTTGTAATTATGATATTCACTACCTGATCTCCTTGGTTTAACGATACTTACGTTTTCCATCTATGGATCCCACACTGTGTGGGAAGTTTGCTGTCTTCTCATACTAGTGGCTGATATTCTTCCACACTTCTTTGGTCAGTTGTTTCATTTATTCCTCTTGCCGCATCTGCCATATGGACATGCAAATGTATAATAATACCAGCAATTGTAGATTGGCTAAGAAGAAACTCAAAATGTAGGAAACGCATTGAATCCCCAGTCCCTAGATACCTGTAAAATAGATTGAAACACCAGCCAACCAGTTGCAAATAGAGGTTTATTATACCATGACCATGGTTTTGATATTTGTAAAAATATCTCCTTCAGAAGTATTGGCCTTATTACATCACGTGATGCAATAGGCGTCACAAGATAAAATATTTGCGTAAGTTACATGTACTGTATGCCAGAGAATAAGGCCAACCTGTAAAACTTGATTTGATCCACTAGAAATGGTCTATTAAGGCCTCTGGATTTTCTTATTATTTATATTTACGCGCCACACGTCCCTGTGAGTTTCTCTTAGTTTACCCCCTTTGACCCACAAATATCAAACTACACTTCACTCCTCTTCATATGTTGACAACAGTAATGTGCGCACCATGTTCATTTCGAAGTTCAAGCTTCTTTTGCTAGAGCTGCACATAAAAACAGAATACCATCTATAGTGCAAACTTCAAACTAATATTATCGTGCAAGGTGCACAAAACGAAGTGAAGAACCATTTGTCACACTTTTTGGCTTGTAGTTATGAATTTTGTAAATTGTTTCAGTTCAAAGAATTTTAACATTGGCAAAAACTATTTTAATTAATACTTATGAATAAACTGACACAAAGAACAAAAAAAAATGGACCTTAAAATTACAACAAGTTTTTCTTCTGCACTGATACATCACACATAGTTGTACTTCTCTTGTCTTGCCTTAACTTATCTCCTAACATAAGTCGTAGAATCAGTATTGCCTCACGTGTTCCAACATTTCTACGGAATCCAAACGAATCTTCCCCAAGGTCGGCTTCTATCAGTTTTTCCATTTGTCTGTAAAGAAATCATGTTAATATTTTGCAGCCATGACTTATTAAACTGATAGTTCAGTAATTTTCACACCTGCTTCCTTTGGGATTGAAATTATTATATTCTTCCTGAAGTCTGAGGGTATTTCGCCTGTCTCATATATCTTTCTCACCAGATGGTAGAGTTTTGTCAGGGCAGGCTCTCAGTAGTTCTAACACAATGATGTCTACTCCCGGGGGCTTGTTTCGACTCAGGTCTTTCAGTGCTCTGTCAAACTCGTCACGCTGTATATCCCATTTCATCTTCATCTACGTCCTCTTCCATTTCCATAATATTGCACTCCAGTACATCACCCTTGTATAAATCCTCTATTTCCTCCTTCCACCTTTCTGCTTTCCCTTCTTTGCTTGGAATTGGTTTTCCATCCAAATTCTTGATATTCATACAAGTGGTTCTCTTTTCCCCAAAGGTCTCTTTAATTTTCCTGAAGGCAATATCTTTCTAACCCCTAGTGATATATGCCTAAGTTCCTTACATTTGTCCTCTAGGCATTCCTGCTTAGCCATTTTGCACTTCCTGTTGATCTCATATTTGAGACATTTCTATTCCTTTTCGCCTGCTCCATTTACTGCATTTTTATATTTTCTCCTTTCATCAATTACATTCAACATCTCTTCTGTTACCCAAGGATTTCTACTAGCCCTCATCTTTTTACCTACTTGATCCTCTGCTGCCTCCCCTATTTCATCTCTCAAAGCTACCCATTCTTCATCGACTGCATTTCTTTCCCCTGTTCTTGTAAATTGTTCGCTAACACTCTCACTGAAACTCTCTATAACCTCTGGTTCTTTTAGTTTATCCAGGTACCATCTCCTTAAATTCTTACTTTTTGCAGTTTGTTCAGTTTTAGTCTACAGTGCATAACCAAAAAACTGTAGTCAGAGTGCTCATCTGCCCCTGGAAATTTCTTACAATTTAAAACCTGGTTCTTAAATCTCTGTCTTACCACTATCTATCTGAATCCTAGCAGTGTCTCCAGGCCTCTTCCACGTATACAAACCTTCTTTCATGATTCTCAAACCATGTGTTAGCTATGATTAAGTTATACTCTCTGCAAAATTCTACCAGGGGGCTTCCTCTTTCATTCCTTACCCTCAGTTCATATTCACCTACTACTTTTCCTTCTCTTCCTTTTCCTGATATCAAATTCCAGTCTCCCATGACTATTAAATTTCCATCTCATCTCACTATCTGAATGACTTCTTTTATCTCATCATACATTTCTTCGATCACTTCATAATCTGTGGTGCTAGTTGGCACGTAAACTTTTACTCCAGTGGTAGGCATGGGCTTCATGTCTATCTTGGCTACAATATTGCGTTTGCTATGCTGTTCATAGTAGCTTACCCCCACTCCTATTTTTTTATTCATTCTTAAGCCTACTCCTGTGTTACCCCTATTTGATTTTGTATTTATAACCCTGTATTCACCTGAACAAAAGTCTTGTTCCTCCTGCCACCGAACTTCACTAATTCCCACTATATCTAACTTTAAACTCCCCATTTCCATATTAAAATTTTCTAACCTACCTCCCGGAGTAAGGGATCTGACATTACACACTCCGATTCATAAACAGCAGTTTTCTTTCTCCTGATAACAATGTCCTCCTGAGTAGTCCCCATCCAGAGATCCAAATGGCGGGCTATTTTACCTCTGGAATGTTTTACCCAAGAGGACGCCATCATGATTTAACCATATAGTAAAGCTGCATGCCCTCAGGAAAAATTACAGCTGTAGTTTCCCCTTGCTTTCAGCCGTTCACAGTACCAGCACAGCAAGGCCATCATCGTTAATGTTACAAGGCCAGATCAGCCAACCATCCAAACTGTTGCTCTTGCAACTACTGGAAATGCTGTTGTCCCTCTTCAGGAACCACACGTTTGTCTGGCCTCTCAACGGACAGTCCTTCGCTGTGGATGCACATACAGTATGACTATTTGTACCACTGACACATGCAAGTCTCCCCACCAAGGGCAAGATCCATGGTTCATGGGTGGTGAGACTTCATATACTTGGAGAAATACAAGTTACGTAAATTTTCTGTTTACTGTGTTATCTTGTTCATTAATCATTCCTGTTCTTGTTGTGTAGGTACATGGTGAAAGCCCCCCAGGATATGGTAAGGTTAAAATTTATTAAAAAATGAAACAACAATAACAACTAAATCAAAGAGCAACTATAAACGTCAGCAAACACATTAGTTATGAATGCACATTAAAGCGTAGAAAAATGACCATAAAACATCATTCACTTTTTGGTACATGATTTTGTTTCTTTCTCTCGTAGGTAGAAGTTGGTTAAGATGTATTGCTTGGAGTACGAAGAGCTACAAGTCTTTCACATCATATGTGTTTCTGAATAAGGGAAGACTTAATAACGGTATTAAATATTTTTATTAAAGTAAAATAGAACCAAGTTAAGAATATTGAGAGGCACTGGTGTTCCCTGGAGTTGGCTGCCTGCATCTACAATTGAAATGGAGTAAAAGAAGTCCATGGTCATATTTTAGTAAAATTGACAGAAGGAGAAGCTTTCAGAAGATGACAAATACAATTAAAATATATTACCAATCAATTCATAACAAAGATTCCAAGACTTACCAAGCGGGAAAGCGCCGGTAGACAGGCACAATAAATAAAACACACAAACACACACACAGAATTTCTAGCTTTCGCAACCAACGGTTGCTTCTTCAGGAAAGAGGGAAGGAGAGGAAGAGGAAAGGATGTGGGTTTTAAGGGAGAGGGTAAGGAGTCATTCCAATCCCGGGAGCGGAAAGACTTACCTTAGGGGGAAAAAAGGACAGGTGTACACTCGCACACACACACACACATATCCATTTGCACATACACAGACACAAGCAGACATTTGTAAAGGCCTTACCCGTTGTCAGTAAAACATAAAGAATTGCGACACAATTGTTTGTGTACCATAATAAGACATAAAACAGGCTTTGACATCACGTAAATTACAATTATCAAGTGTAATAATTAGCATGTGAAATTTTAGCATTTTTGTGAAGTTTTTATTTTTGCATATTCAAACAACAAGACAGAAAAATATATGTGCATTGTTGATAGCAATAGCGAAAATGCAATCAGCCAAGAACTGCACAATCGAACAATTGAAGTTCAGGCACTATGCATGCCTACTGCAGAAAGTTTAAGTACGTCAGAGAGGAGTCTCGCAGTTGTGATAAGTGATAGCGACACTCCACAGCATAATAACCTTGATGACACAATGTTTACAATTGACGAAACAATGTCACGCATCTCCCAGATTAATATACTGCTCATGAATGAAACATTGGGGAGCGATACAAATATGAATCTTGCCAACATGTTACAACACCACTTGTTCACAACACAAACTTAACTTGGAAGGTACAGCTGACAGCAATCACAGTAGTACAACTGCCACACTCCTATGACAGTTATTATCTAACATAAACACAAAATTAGATAATATAAACACCAGTTTCATTGATATGAAACAAAATATGAATACCAAAATTGATAATTTGACACGGAATCTGAAAAGCATCACACAAGATCTAAATACAACGAAACATGAACAAAAACAAGCATTCAAGGATTTACAAGATACAGTCGCACAGAAGTTCTATGACTTAGCCAAAAGCTTTTGCACTGAAATTGAAGTGAAATTTAATGATATGAAAAAACAAGCCAAGCAAGAAGTACTTTCTGAAGTTAACAGTAACATTGTGGAGTTAAAACAGAAGGTAGATTTTTTTAACGATCATCATGATCTAGTAGAGCAACAGATAAAGAAAAACACAGATGCAAACACAAACATTGAAGCCACACAGAACCAGCTGTGTTTGGCAGTAAAACAGGTAACCACTGTCATTAACAAAAATGGTGGATGTTAATAAAAATACAAAGTATGTGGTATACATTCCCTTGGTTGGCAGTGGCAGCACAATGAAATTTGCTGTCTGATTACCATGTCCTCTCCCATACTTACCTCAGTTCTCAGTCAAGCTGGTATCACTGTCCCCCCTCCAGCCGTGCCATAGTGCTGTGCTTGAGCAATTGTGAAACACAGGCTGCAATATCCTTTTAGATGCAGGTCATCTGAACAACACCAACTGATACATAAATAAAACATCACAATCACAATTCAATCCAGTTCTCAAACATTTGCTTCTCCTGTGACTTAGTGACATCTGTCAGTACTACCTTCATGAAGGGTCTTTCTGCTATAATTTATTCTCACATTAACAATTAGAGTCTGTTTAATATTATTTATTTCATTTTTAGATGTTCCATTTTGGATTAATTTTCTTTCTTGCTTCATCTGAATGTCACCATCTTGTTCTAATGCTGATTAGAAAGAGGTAACATTTTTACTCGATATTCTAATATGTGAACAGTGACTGAATTTCTCGTTTGCAACCAATATGGTAAATCATTACAGCCTCTCATAAACAAATTAAATATTGAATTGCATTCAGTATCAAGTAATTTTTTTAAGAACAAAATTTTTGCCTTTCATTAATAAGTTTACTTAAAAAGCACCATAAATGTTTCTATACACAAATGTATGAGAACTTTTATTGCAATCCTGTTCAAATACAACAAGAGTTCAAGAGGAGCGAGAATTTAATGCTGTGTTCTGCTATGTTTACCAAAATTGTCAAATTTTAAGTATAGCAATAGAGGGTAGTGGTGGTTAGTTTATAGTGTCTCGTGTATCCCTTGCACTAGCGCCACACGAGTCAAATGTCACTTGATTGTTTAAGCACCATTGATACCATATGGAATGTTTCAGCATAGTGGGAAATCTCAAGCATGTTCGAGTGCAAATATAATTTGTCTGACCCACCCTTCCATATCTTCCAAAATAAATCTGCATGTGATCTCAATAGTCAGACTTCTTCTGTATATGTACAACGACACTTACATCAATCTACTAACGTAAAAGCATTGACTACAGTTGCAATAATTTAATCTGTTAATATAAGACAACCCTATTTTTCTGAATGATTATTTAACCATAAATTAATTATAATCAAATAAATACAGCAGTATCATCCATTCTGTCCATATAGCATTTCCCTTTCTTTCATTTTCTTCTGTATTTGTTTTGGTTTTAATAACATTTCATTCTTTTCATATCTCATGATTACCTAGCATTTCCAAACAGGAACATCTTTCATTTTTCTTAGAAATCTCAGGTTTCCTGTCTGGATATTGTTCATGCCCTCTGTAATGTGAACTGCATCCCTATCTTGTAAGTTATAACCTGTACTTCTATTATTTTATGTATTTTTTCTGGTATCTTTCTTTATATTGTATAAATTTCCAACAATACACATTGTATTGTTAGGCTAAATACTTTTCAAGCTTTATGTGTAATGGTTAACATGACTACATTTACTCTCACATACCACAACATTTCTGAGCCCTCTTTTGAAAATCCATTGTGTGTCAAAATTATAAATCTTAGTTTTGTTACAGTATTTTTCACATCGGAGACACAGAAAGAGAGAACTGTTAACATTGGGAGAGATGATATCATTATGTCATGAAAAGTAAACTAAAATGAAGAGTCAAATGCAACATGAAATGTATTCACAGTTGCAAATGTGAACAACCAACATATTTACAATGGAATGACGACAACAAAAATTTGTGCCGGGCTGGGACTCAAACCCGGAATGCCTTGCTTTGGACGAGTGGTGGCCTTAACCGCTTTGCTATCTATGCACAACCCATGGCCAGACCCAAACTTCCATATGTCATGGTTTCTGCATCCTGTATGTCCAAAGGAACAACAATGCATCATTCTTCTTAACGACACAGGCACTGCAATATGGTTTTACAAATCACACTGTAATTTGAAAATGGATAACAAAACAGATTTGAAGAAAAAGCAAAGGATATGTAAAAAAGTTACTTTATTTTCTCCATCGCTCGAACTTCTGACACATTGTTTAAAAAGTATGTTAATGCTTAGGGATTATTTCATTCAGCAAAGTATGCAGAATGCTGAATCTTGAAAATATGATTCTTCAGATGCATGGAACTCTTCACATGAACTCTCAACGGATTTTGGAACTGGGCAAAGCAGTGAAGTTACTCACAATGAACAAGCAACAATTTGCCACTTGCGAAATACATGATGATACAGTATTCACTGCAACGCTTCAAACACATGTTGCCAGGAACCCCTGTTATTCTGTAACAGAAATTCAAGATACTATTTGTTTTTTAAACAAACACATAAAAAAGCACAAAAATTAGTAATCCTGGTGCATGAGATGTATGACACAAGTATCCTTAATATATGTTTAGTTGTGTATTTTCTCTACAGGGCCTGTCCAAGGTTGATTTCGCTAATTTAAGCACTAACAGTTGTTATGTACTTTGACATCTGGACAGTTATCATAACAAGATGATACACATTAGTCACGACATTAAAACTAATCAAGATGACTTTTATTACTAACACATAATATGATTTATTTGCAACTCCAAAAAGCACTCATAGCAATACCCTGACTTCGACATGACATAAAAATGATTACTTTCTAGATGTCTTAAATTTATTTAACAATGTCGATTGAGATTGTAAAAGAGCTGCATGTATAGAGCAAATGAACTTCTTCATCTGCTAATTTCAAACCATACATATTGCAAATTTCTAGGACCTATCCTGATTGTGTGTATCACAGTATTCTTCTAGATAAATTGGCGTTTTATGGGGTTGATGGTACAGCCAACCAATGGATAATGCCATATCCAACCAAAAGAATACAGAAGGTTGTACTTAGTAATTGAACCAAGGTAGTCCTGGAACATAATTATGACTGAGGAAATATCACTTATAGGGTTCCTCAATCTTAGTCCAATATTGTTCCTCATGTATGTAAACAATCTCCCATCTAATATGAGGGTCATCCACAAAGTAAGTTCCGTTTCTATTTATATCTGCGGCAGCGTTACAATTGCAGTTCCGAGCATGCACAGCAGTTACTCTGACTCAAGGAGAAGACACATACGCCATTTTCAGATCGCTGCTGCCAACATGTGCTTTTTAGTGCTTCTTTATAATGTCATCCGTAATTTAAAATGCCACTGCATGTGAAATCAGATCTCTGATTCATTTTCTAAATGCAAAGAAAGTCAAACCAAAAGAAATTCATCGGCAAATCTGCGACATTTATGGACAAAATGCCATGAGTGATTCAATGGTTAGAAGATGGGTCAGATTGTTCAATGAAGGACGTGGTTAAGTGCACAATGAACAACGAAGTGGACAACCATCTGTGGTTACTTGATGAACAGGTTCACACAATTGAAGAAAGGATTAAGTACAACAGTAAGATTACACTTAGTGCCCTTACTATGGAAGTTCCTCTCACAATCACTAATTCATGAAACTGTTACTGAAAAACTGAAAATTCAAAAAAATTTGCTCACATTGGGTACACAAAATTCTTACTGAACAACACAAAAGATGATGGATGGGCAGTGCACTTCAGTTTTTGACACGCTACAATGAAGAAAGTGATGGCTTTCGTTCTCGGATAGTCATAGGGGATGAAACTTGGGTATTGTACGACACCCCTGAAACAAAACGGCACTTAATGGAAAGGAGGCACACTACATTCCCAATGAGGGTTAAGGCTAAGCAAATCTTGACACCTGGGAAAGTCATGTGCACTTTTTTTCAGGACAGAAAAGGCATTTTGCTGACTGATTTCTTACCACGAGGCCAAACAATCAATTCACATGGTTACTGCGAGACCATTAAGAAATTGCGCCCCGCAATACAGAACAAGCGCCAAGGATTACTGTCAAAAGATGATGTTTTTTTCCATGATAATGCCCGAACTCACACGGCAAATGTGACCAAACAACTCTTACGGGAATTTCACTGGAATGCATCTGATCATCCTCCGTACAGCCCAGAACTCGCTCCTAGCAACTTTCAACTCTTTTTACACCTAAAATCTGTCCTTGGTGCTCAACACTTCAACAATGACAACGAGATGAAAGAACATGTTACCACATGGTTGAATACACAGGCTGCAACCTTCTATGAAGAAGGCATACAAAAACTTGTGCCACACTATGACAAGTGCCTAAAAAAATTTGGAAGTTATGTACAAAAGTAGTTTAACAGTTGTAGATTTATGTACAATTAATAGTTTTACTGTATCTGTACATGTTTGTTTTATTCAAACAAACGGAACTTACTCTGTGGACATACCTCGTATACAACAAGCAGAATTACTTCTTTTTACAGAAGAAACTAGTATTGTAATCAGTCCTTACATACATACAGAAACAGAAGAAATGGTAATTAATAATCTGGAAAGTATCATTGACATGTTTTCAACAAACGATCTCACCTTCAATTTTAAAAAGACACAACATACTCCGTTCTGCACATCTAAGAGTGATATACACACATCAAAAAAGTTTTCCATTAACCCGGTTCGCAGAACTCCTGAAGACATACGCTGACTGTTCTGAGATGTCACTAAACCCACCCAAAGATGTAAACAACCATGCATGAGCAGCTCCTATTAGACGGAAGGGGTCCGACACCCAATCAGTTTCAATCATTCCACCAGGAAGGAGGTACACGGCTCGTGTCATCTGTAGTTCAACCATGCGTCTCGGAGTGAACCAAAGTGATGTTGTTCGGACATGGAGAAGATTCCGAGAGACTGGAACTGTCAGTGACATGCTTCGCTACCTACGGATTACGGCTCAGAGGAAACCTGACAGCAATGCTACCATGTTGAATAATGCTTTTCGTGTAGCCACATGATGCTGTGTTACAACTCAAACTGTGTGCAAATAGGCTGCATGATGCGCAACTTCACTCCCAACGTCCATGGTGAGGTCCATTTGTGCAACGATGACACAATGCAGCGCAGTACAGATGGGCCTAATAACATGCTGAATGGACTGCTCAGGATTGGCATCATGTTCTCTTCACCAATGAGTTTTGCTTATGCCTTCTACCAGACAGTCATTGGAGATGTGTTTGGAGGCAACCCGGTCAGGCTGAACACCTTAGACACACTGTCCAGTGAGTGCAGCAAGATGGAGGTTCCCTGCTGTTTTCGGGTGGCATTATGTGGGGCCGATGTACGTCACTGGTGGTCATGGAAGGCTCCGTAATGGCTGTACGATACGTGAATGCCATCCTCCGACCAATAGCGCAACCGTATTAGCAGCATATTAGTGGGGCATTCGTCTTCTTGGAAGACAATTCACACTCCCACCATGCACATCTTGTGAATGAATTCCTTCAGGATAACGACATCGCTCAACAAGAGTGACCAGCATGTTCTTCAGACATGAACCCTATCGAACATGCCTGGGACAGACTGAAAAGGGCTGTTTATGGATGATGTGATCCACCAGCCTCTCTGAGGGGTTATGCCAAATCACTGTCGAGGAGTGGGGACCAGCAGTGCCTTGATGAACTTGTGGATAGCATGCCACGACGAATACAGACATGCATCAATGCAAGAGGACATGCTATTAGGTATTAGAGGTACCGGTGTGTACAGCAGTTTGGACCAACACCTCTGAAGGTCTTGCTGTATGTTGGTACAACATGCAATATGTGGTTTTCGTGAGCAATAAAAAGGGCAGAAATGATGTTTATGTTGATCTCTATTCCAATTTTCTGTATGGGTTCCGGAACTCTCGGAACTGAGGTGATGCAAAACTTTTTTTCATGTGTGTATGAATGGTAAGTGTACCGTTTCTCAGTTAGTTTTTGATTACTTTAGTCAGAATATTTTTCATGATTTTATATTGTTTCTACACAGTAGGAAATGGATAGGGACTGAGCTTGTTGCTTGCAGGCACAATGTGAGTTGGCTGGTGTCTGGAAATAGCTGGAAGGCATGTTGGCCGTGGTAGATATGCTTGAGACTGCACCTAAAGCTGCCTATTGCTGAGCCGCGACACCTCTGATGCCACTGGAAATCTTGTTGCCTCTGTGTCTTTCATCATGCAACAACAGCCTGTTTTGTCCTCATTCGAGGAGGAGGGGCAGATAACTGTGTGTTCACATATCTATGGGTAAAATGTGATTGATGGAATTGGTCCCACAGCTACCCTCTTACATCTTATCAACAAATATGTGACACTCTCCTGTGCCGATGCCACATGTGAGCTAGTATGAGATGCCTTGTCCAATGGACTAGGGAGCAATTTTCTTTCCAAGCCCAGACAAGCAAAGAGGGTAGATATGTTGGTCACTGGAAGCTGCTGCAGTGTTAAGTGTGTAACTGAGTTCTTCAGGGAAACAGTGAGCAGATCAGAAAAGGCCAGTGTGAACTTGGTACGCTTAAACACAAGTCTCGCTTGAGACATGGAGGAGGCCCTGCTGGCAGCTAACGAACACAAAGGGTGCAACTGATTGCAGACAGTAGCTAATGTTGGCACAGATGACTCTTTACTGTTTAGTTTAGACAGCCAGCTGAATTGGTGAAGATAGCTAACTTGGTTGCAGGGATGAAGCATTCTCACTATTTGCAGCAACACACCTAGAATTTATTGCAGTTGTTTGGTTGTAGAAGTGTGCAAGGTTTAAAGTAGAGGTACAGATGCTTCTAAATCTATCTCAGATTTGAATTATCTACATCACAGGAGAAAGAATGCCCACATTACACTTGGAGGTGATCCTTCATCGTTTCAGATCAGAAGGAGAAATTATTAATGTGGTATTAGTAAACAGCAGGACTGTCCATATTGCGGCTTCATTTATCAAATGTAATAATGCCCACACAGTATTAGAAACAAAAAAGTTGGTTGACTTGTGAAGTTAACAGAAGAGAAATCTTAAATTCAGATAGTAATGTATATCACAAGGATAGGCTAGACACAAATATTTAGAAAATATTTATTGCTGAAAAAAAACTCAATGATGTCTAGTGAAATTATTACAAAATCTGAATGTGAAATGATTGGAGTGAAGGTAAGCATCAAAAGTGAGCCAAACATGGAAATCGCTGCTTTTATAGAGCACCTGTTTGATCAGCAATAATGGCAGAACTCCCCAAAGTAAACTTGCATTATAGCATCAATAAATAAAGGTCTGCAACACATTTTAAGAAAGGTAGGGAATTATTATTGCTTAGAAAGGGTGACAGGAAAGGAATTGTAGAGTATCTGAGTAGTAACCATCAAGTATTCAGCTCTGAGAGCATAGATGTGGAGCACAAATGGATAAAACTCAAAAACATTGTACAATATGCCTTAAACAAGTATGTGTGGAGTAGTGTTGTGGGGGATGAGAAAGATGTGCTGCAGTTCAATAGGCATATTGAAAGGTGCTACAAAAGCAAACAGGGTTTTGGCATAGATGCAGACAAAATCATGGCCTAATTTAAAAACACGTTGAACAAAGAAAAACTGAGCATAAGGAGAACACTGTGGGAAGTATCCACTGAATTCGAAAGTAAATTTTGCCTACCAATCTGACTGTAAGTACCAAAAAGTTTTGCAATGTTCAGTCAGTAAGCGAATTAAATCATCTACGTAATTGCACCAGTGATCATACTGTCCTGACATGCAAGATAACATGATGAGGCCCAAAATATTTCATTCACTTCGCTGAAATTGTTTCATTACAGAAAAGTGCAATAGGATTCCTCCTTTCAATCATAGCACAAACACCAAAATGACAGATATTACAACAAGAGATAACAGAATAGAAAATCAACTTAATTTATTTAACAGTGGAAAGGTATCTGGAACAGAAGAGTTAGCTGAGAGATTCTACAGAGTTTATGTGAAAACTTATTCCCCTTCTAGGAACAGTTTATCATAGGTCACAGGAGTAACAAAGAGCTCCATGAAAACAGAAAAGATATGCAAGTCATTCCAGGTTTTTAAAACAGCCATCAAACAGATGCATGTATTTAGTAGGCCTATCTCATTGGCATCAATCTGTTGTAGAATTATGGAATATGTATGCCTGTATAAAATGTTTTTGGAGAATGAAAATCTCCTCTGCATAAATAAACATGGAATTTTCAAAAAGAGATTTTGCAAAACGCAGACTTCTCAGTTCCCCCACAAGGTTTAGAGCACCATAAACAATGCATTCCAGGTTGATGTTCAGCTCCTTGATTCTCAGAAGGCATTCAGTACAATTTTACACTTGAGACATGAAGTAAACGAAATTTGAGCTTGCTGAATGCCAGACGTGATTTCTAATTGTATTTTGTACCGTGCACACAGAACATGAGAAGCTGTTACACTAGACAAAACTGACAGATGGAAGAGTGATTTCATGATTTGTTACTTTTTATCTTTCACGCAAACAATCTAGTATACAGGGTGTTACAAAAAGGTATGGCCAAACTTTCAGGAAACATGCCTCACACACAAATAAAGAAAAGATGTTATGTGGACATGTGTCCGGAAGCACTTAATTTCCATGTTACAGCTCATTTTAGTTTCGTCAGTATGTACTGTACTTCCTCGATTCACCGCCAGTTGGCCCAATTGAAGGAAGGTAATGTTGACTTCGGTGCTTGTGTTGACATGCAACTCATTGCTCTACAGTACTAGCATCAAGCACATCAGTACGTAGCATCAACAGGTTAGTGTTCATCACAAATGTGGTTTTGCAGTCAGTGCAATGTTTACAAATGCAGAGTTGGCAGATGCCCATTTGATGTATGGATTAGCACAGGGCAATAGCCGTGGCGCCATACATTTGTATCGAGACAGATTTCCAGAACGAAGGTGTCACGACGGGAAGACGTTCGAAGCAATTGATCGGCGTCTTATGGAGCACGGAACATTCCAGCCTATGACTCACGACTGGGGAAGACCTAGAATGACAAGGACACCTGCAATGGACGAGGCAATTCTTTCGTGCAGTTGACGATAACCCTAATGTCACCGTCAGAAAAGTTGCTGCTGTACAAGGTAATGTTCACCACGTCACTGTATGGTGAGTGCTACGGGAGAACCAGTTGTTTCCGTACCATGTACAGCATGTGTAGGCACTATCAGCAGCTGATTGGCCTCCACGTGTACACTTCTGCGAATGGTTCATCCAACAATGTGTCAATCCTCATTTCAGTGCAAATGTTCTCTTTACAGGTGAGGCTTCATTCCAACGTGATCAAATTGTAAATTTTCACAATCAACATATGTGAGCTAATGAGAATCCGCACGCAATTGTACAATCACATCATCAACACAGATTTTCTGTGAATGCTTGGGCAGGCATTGTTGGTAATGTCTTGATTGGGACCCATGTTCTTCCACCTACGCTCAATGGAGCACGTTATCATGATTTCATATGGGATACTCTACCTGTACTGCTAGAACATGTGCCTTTACAAGTACGACACAACATGTGGTTCATGCACGATGGAGCTCCTGCACATTTCAGTCGGAGTGTTCGTACGCTTCTCATCAACAGTTTCGGTGACCGATGGATTGGTAGAGGTGGACCAATTCCATGGCCTCCACGCTCTCCTGACCTCAACCCTCTTGACTTTCATCTATGGGAGCATTTGAAAGCTCTTGTCTACGCGACCTCGGTACCAAATGTAGAGACTCTTCGTGCTCGTATTGTGGACAGCTGTGATACAATACAATACATCATTCTCCAGGGCTGCATCAGCGCATCAGGGATTCCATGCGACAAGAGGGTGGATGCATGTATCCTCGCTAACGGAGGACATTTTGAACATTTCCTGTAATAAAGTATTTGAAGTCACGCTGGTACGTTCTGTTGCTGTGTGTTTCCATTCCATGATTAATGTGATTTGAAGAGAAGTAATAAAATGAGCTCTAACATGGAAAGTAAGCATTTCTGGACGCATGTCCACATAACATATTTTCTTTTTTGTGTGAGATGAATGTTTCCTGAAAGTTTGGCCATACCTTTTTGTAACACCGTGTATAACACTGCAAGCTCCATGATACTTTTTGCTGGCAATGCAGTTGTGTTGCTACACTAGAAGACTGCAGGTCCTGCAGAGGATCGCTGATTGATGCAGGCACTTGAAAATGATGCTCAACAAAAATTAGTGTATTGTACTCTGTATAAAGAGGCAAAAAGATTCATTACTGTTTGATTAGAATAGAGGTGATAAAATCACTGAAAGCAGTTAAAACGACAAAGCACCTATAAGAAATAGTTCAGAGCAACTTAAAGTGGAATGGTAACAAAAACCAATTGTAGGAAAAAGCAGCTCAACAAACTCCAGTGGCAGTGCTACAAGAGAGGTACTGTGCATCACTGGTAGGTTTAGTACTAAAACTCAAGAGTGTAAATTGCAAGACGGTATGTGAAGAATATTACTTCCACTCACTTATATCTTGTGAAATCAGCACAATGAGCAAATCAGAGAAATTGGAATTCATTCAGAAGTTTTTTGAAACATTTTTTTCCATGCACCATTTGCAAATGGAACAGAGAAGAGGGGAAAATGATAGCGCTCTGGCAGTACCCCATGCCACACACTAAAGTGGTGTGCAATGGAAAAATGCTTATAATTATTACAATGTGAGAATTCAAAGTTTAAGCCAGACACAGAATTTGAATCTGGATCTATTGCTTTCTCTCTGTGTTCTATCTTTACCTAATACGAACACTTCCTGGATCAAATTAAATTCTAACCATCACATTTTTTCCCTCCAATTTCTTCAGTTGAATACTCAGAAGTTTTCCAGTAAGTTAGAAATAGCATACCAGGGGGAATAACAGTTGGTGGGGGCACTGGGCTTAACACTGCCATGACAAACTGTAGCAATCAAAGAAAACACTTCTTTAACACTGAAAACACATTCAGAGAATATTCAGGGTAAACACACATGACACTGTTAATTTGAGTCATCTGATAATCAGGTAGCTTAAGTGATGATATCAATAAGTCATGAAAAGCAGGCGATGCCTAGCCTGATTACCTTTGTTTCTGTGGAAATATCTTCAAAACAGTGAAAAAGCCTGTAATACATTATCACCAAAGTGCACAACACAAAATGCAGAGTAACACAACAACTCTCAGATGATACAAAAGTACTGTGATGTAGGTACTGTCACTGCAGGAAAGGCATAGCATTCTTGTGCCACAGTTCCATTGCATTCAGTGATCTCATACATGCCAATGTGGTTAACTTTTTGAATCGCAGAAGTAAGTTTTAATGTTTACAGTCCTTAAATGTAACTATAAATACTTCTTTCTGAGGCAATGGAAAGAACCTCCAAAAAAGATTGTAACATAACATGTATGGAACTTCATCAAATAATAAGAAGATAAAAGTGCAGCATTTCAGTGTCCCGCCACCAGAAGAAGAGGCCCCACAAAAGTTTGCCCTCTTGTACCAAATGCAAGCAAACACTTAACTCAACATTTTTATTTGTCTTGATCGTATAGATTTTTAAATATAGAATTACTGGTTTCAGCTTCGCAATGGCGATCTTCAGACTCTGTCATTCTGCTGCACTGCACCAATCACAACAAGTAGAAATAACATTTCTCTTATTTTTACATGTTATGACTTGCTGCAGGGCAGCAGAATGAGAGTGTCTGAAGATGGCTATTGGACAGCCTAAACCAATAATTCTATTCAAAAATCTGTGCAGCCAAGACAATTAAATAAAAATTATGTACATCATGACTGCTCTCCAGATTGTCATTTTATGCCAAATTCTGTTCACTATACTAAAGAAAGCTTTGTATTTTTATCGACTGACATATTCAGTGTTCAAGAAAGACAATGTTGCACAAAGAAATGTATCTGCGTTTGCCGCAGCACAGGTATGTGTTATACTATGTTTAACATCGTCAGCAGACTGGCCATTTTGTGTTTCCCAGGTGACCAATCTCTTAATGTTTTGTTGATAAATTCTGTAATTATCTGTGCAGAATGGGCTGGACATCTGCCATATTGGTAGCACATGGATTGTCTTATGTTAAATGCAATGTTTTCTAATAACTGTAGCAGCTTATCAAACAATGGAAACTTCAGTTGGAATATCAACAATATTAGGAAAAGGTTACATTGCTGCTCACCTTGAAGATGCCCCTCCAGTTGCAGATTGATGCAACAAAAAGGCTGATACACATTATAGCTTTCAGCCATTGCCTTCATCAGCAAAGAAAACACACGGACGTTCACACCGCACACACACGTCATTGATACCTCTGGCAGCTCTGACCAGATTCTGATTGGAGTTGCCAGTGGCAGCAGTCATGTGCATGAGGTGTGCTTGCTTGTGTGAATATGTGTGTGTGCTTTTTCCTTCTCTGAAGAAGACTTTGGCTGAAAGCTGTAATGTGTATCAGCCTTTTCATTGTGTCTGTCTGCAACTCAATAGGTCATTTTTATACTGAGTAACAATCTATCCTTTTCCTAATATTGTTGCAGCAGCATGTCAGTTACAAACTATAGATAGTTGTGGCTATTTGGAGTCACACCAATAAAACAGGGACAAATGATGTGACCCTTGAATGCTAATCACCACAAACTGACAGACCAATGTCACTGGTTTTTTTTCCCATTACTCTCAGAAAGTGCAGTTATTCAACTGCCCAACATTGCATATTGCAAAAGCAGATTTGCCATGGTTTGTAAATGATGGTTATTTGTAGCTAATATCTTGGACATGACTTTGCAACTTCTGTAGACACCATCTGGAGAACTGTAACTGTACTGAAGTCACTGAATGAAGCTGTTGATGAAATACTTGTAGAATATCCTTTCAGCTGGTCTTACTTGCACAAACAGGCTTCCTTGAAGTAATGTGTGGACTGAGTGTTACTGCGGCTAAAATGTTAGTTGTATTTCTCTCATCAGCTGTGGTTCTTTTTTGTTCTTAAATTTTATTTTTTGCACTTTTGGTTTCTTGAACCTTTCTACAAAATTTGCAAAGACAGATTGTGAGAGCTTGAGACTATCAGGATACGTCTGAGCATACAAAGGCACAATCCTACTAGCAGTTTGGTGACATTCATCATATACGAAAACAATATCCATTTTTTGGCTGTTGTATATACTGTGGAAATCTGAACAGCTTGATGAGCAAGTCGCCTGATCAGCAGAGCACAGACTGATGGTTTTCAAATGCACAGGTAAACAATGAGTAATCCCTGAATATCTGCTTGCATTTGGACATTTGGTACAACAGAGCAGACATTTGTGGGGTCTTCTCCTGATGGCAGGAGAGTGGCTGGTGATGCTATTACCTTGTTTCTATTTGATCAAGTTCCAAGTGTTACATCATTGAAATCATCTTCAAATGTTCTTTCCAATATTACAAAAACACTGAATTGTTTCACTTAAAGAAGAAAAAAAAGCAGCTGACAATTCTGAAGATATAAATGTTAAAAATTACTCATCAGTAAATTCAGCACACTGTCCACTACAGCTTTGAAATATTGCAACTTAATATACTTACTCATTTTGTGTAACCTTGCCACAAAACTGAATAGTTTCATTTGAAAAAATAGTTTTTATACCTACAGCTTAGGTTTTGGTATTTTTTCGAGCCCAGTGTGACTATTCCTGAGAGTCAAAATAGATTAACAAAATCTTTAGTGCACCACAAAGTATCTAAAGTGAACTACATGCCTCATACTATATGTAGATTTGAGGAACCCATGCTATTGCGATACCACAGAGGCTAGCTGTTTTAAATTCTCTCATTTCTTATTCAACTGGATAACTCTGAGGCTCCAACTGAAAAGGTGCAAACGTTCCAGCTCCTGAAAAACCACTTTGTGACTAGCACTAGTGTGTGGCAGAGCAGGATGTGGATTCAGTCTGCAAAGATTCTAATTTTTTTCTGGAGAGGGAGGTGAGCTAGTGGAGAGTGTCAGGAAATGGGGAGGGGGGAGTTAGATGAGACAACAGCTCTCCCCTCCTCCTTGGAGGGAATGCCCTTCAGTCTCCTTGAATCTCCCAACTATCCACTGTGGTGGTAAATTTGATACACAACCAGGCCATCCTATTTTAAGTGTTGTTTAACAGCTCTGTTGTGAAAGAAATAACTGTCATGGCTGTATCTCTCATAGTCATAATTTACCTCAGTGCTTATCAGTGATCCAGCATTTCATCCAAACATATCAAAGCCTGAGACATCGTCGTACGGTGGCTGCTGCTGTGGCTGGCCTCCAGGGCCCGGCTGCTGTGCGCCCCTCTGGACACCCACTGGACCTCCTAGTTGTTGTTGCTGCTGCTGTTGCATTTGTCCTAGCACTTGCCTGTACTGTGGTTGCTGTGCAGAAAGTTACAAAGTCTTCAGCCTATCAATCCTAACACTTCTAAGAAACTAAACTTATTCTTTATATAACAATTAAACAAACATTAAATTTATCAAGTGGCAGCAGGTTAATTCCCTCAAACAAAAAACACAAAATTATTAATTTATGGAATATGGGCTGCTTCACCTAGCTGTAGGGAGGGAAGAGTTGGAGGAAATAAGATAATCAAACAACAGAAAATCCGGGATAGAATGTAACAATATCATGAGGTAAGAAGTTGGTACTCACCATACAGCGGAGATGCTGAGTCACAGATACGCACAACAAAAAGACTCTCAGAGTTAAAGCTTTTGGCCATTGGCCTTTGTCAACAACACACACACACACACACACACACACACACACACACACACACACACAGTCGACTGCAGTCATGTGTGTGAGTTGCATTTGCTTGTGTGTGTGTGTGTGTGTGTGTGTGTGTGTGTGTGTGTGTGTGTGTGTGTCGGGGGGGGTGGGGGGGGGGGGGGTGGAGCACGCGCGCTATTGTTGACGAAGGCCAGTGGCCAAAAGCTCTAACTGTGGGAGTCTTCTTGTTGTACCTATCTGTGACTCAGCATCTCCGCTCTATAGCAAATAAGATAATGTAGATTTCCACCCAGGGTGCAGCTGAAAAGTTAACAACATTTGTAAACTTGTGAACTAAGCAAATGTTATTGTTTATATTAATAGAGATGTAACTAGCCACACAGCATGGAGGTAGCATTTTGTATTTTGTGATGGTTTTAGAAGTAAAATCAAAGAAACCATTAGTGTTCTTACCACAAACTTCTGATAGTTTCTTAAATGTATTATGACTGATTGAATATTTTGTCAGGAACTCTCATAAGAATTTGATAAAAAAGATATGAGAAGAATTGGCTGTTATCAGTCATCAAAATAAACTGACGAGAACAGTAGTTTAAGTTACAGAAAACATACAGTAATGTGAAAAGGGCATATTGCCCTGCACCACATAGAGAAACATAGAGAAGGTGTCGAGTATCAGAGACGCATACTGCAAAAGACTGCTAAACATCCAGGCTTTTGGACAAAAAAGTCTTTCTTCTGAAATAGAAAACACACATTCATTCACAAAAGCACAATTCACACGCACATGGCCACTGTACCCGGCCACTAGGGTCTGACTGCCAGGACCGGGACAATGGCTATGTGTGTGTGTGCGCGTGTGTGTGTGTGCGCGCGTGTGTGTGTGTGGGGGGGGGGGGGGGTGGGGGGGGGAATGTAGTGTGTGTTTTTTATTTCAGAAAATGGACATTTTTGTCAGAAAATTTAAATGCTTGGCAATCTTTTTCATTGCACCTCTCCATGACTCAGTATCTATTCTCTGTGGTGAGTAGCCATCTACCCTTTTCATACCGTACTACTGCGTCCTGGACTTTCCATTGTTAAAACATACATAACACACAGGATATTTCAAAAATTATGATCCAATTTCAAAACTCCATATTTATTGATAAAGACATGCTACCAACATTGTATATATTGCAAAATACTCACAAAATCTGAAGAGTTTTAGCTATGCTATTACAAATGCTCTGTGTGTCCAACAGCAGCAACAAGATCATCACCTAGATCATTGTTAAGTTCGTCATAAACTTTACACTATATACCTGCTTTTACAGAAGTTGTGGCAACTGTTATTCTGTTCTTCACTTCTTCTAGGTCACGAGGTAAAGGGGAGGTGAACACACTTTCTTCACATATTCCCACAAAAAAAAAAATCTCAGGGATCACATCTGGTGACCTTGGAGGCCAAAAAAGTGTCTTGGGGGCCCCATGTGTCGTGTCTGGTGTTGAAGCACAGTGTCATTTAGAAGCTGATGTATGTCGTTGTGCCATTGCGGTGGAGCTCCATCCTGTTGGAAAATCAAGTCATCAGAGTCCTGAAGTGTGGAGAAAGCCAGTTCTGCAGCATTTGAAGATAGTGAAACACTGAATAGGACACATTGGGTCCCGAGGCACTGCCCTGCATTTTTCTCCTCCAAGATTGCCAGACCCCATGTGATTTTTTCTTGTGGGGATATGTGAAGGAAAGTGTGTTCACTTCCCCTTTACCTCATGACAGAAGAAGTAAGGGACAAAACAACAGCCACCATAACTCCCGTAAAAGCAAATATATCGTGTAAAGTTTATGACGAATTTAGTTACTGTCCAGATGCTGTCTGTACTGCTGCTAGTGGACACATTGAGCATTTGTAATTGCATAGTAAAAACTACAAGATTTTATGAGTATTTTGGAATCAATCCCATGTTTGCAGTAAGTTTTCATCGATAAATAAGTAGTTTTGAAACTGGTCATTCTTTATGAAGCACCCTGTATTACGACATGTGAAAACTGCTTTAAGTGCAAAACGAAGGTGAAAATATTCGGTTATTTAATGTTACTGCTACAGGTATCCAATTGAACAAAACCTTAATTTATAAAGTAAATAAAAACCTCTACCCAACTCGAGTTTAACACAGACATTGGAAAGAAACCCACATATACAGGGTGATTCGCGAAGATATGCAAATATTTTACTATGTTATTCTACAAGTAAAACTAAAGAAAAAGTTCATATAAACATAGGTCTTCAAATGTTTAGTTTAGGAGTTACAGCTAATAAAAGATTTTGCTGAAATTTAGCAACTTCGCTAATATGAAGCCATTGCAAAACTGGGCAAGGTTAAAGTAAAGCACGATTTCCATTTATTTTACTGTTATTGGTATGGTGAATATAATAAAACATGTACCAGACATGTATCTGCAGAAGTTTTCCAGAATATCCAGAGAAGCAAAGATTATTAAACAAGTAAATTTGTTTACTCTCCATTCAGAATGTAGAAACATTCATGTCACTGTTGGGCAACTGTTAGTGAGTTGTTTCAGTTGTTTCCCAACCTTGAAATGAGTTAGTTTTCAATATTGTTCTGTGAAAGAACATAATAAGAACAGTGTATTTAAGTGAAATGACATAGTAACTGTTTTTGTTTTATAGATTGTTTGTGAAATAGGGAAGCCTTTCAAATTTACGGCAGAGGAATATGCTGATTTGGCAAATGTGATGGTAATCCTACAGCTGCAGTTAACGAATATTGCATATGTTATACCTGCTCGCATTATGAATGCAACAGACAAAATTAAGAATAACCCTATGAAACTGGAACAAGCAACAGAATCTGTTCATACATATGCAGCTAAATGCATTGAACTCGGTGGAGACATTTTTGAACATTTATTGTTAATGTACTGTGAAACTGTGTGTACACTTTGTAACTTCCTTAAAACTGAGCTTGGTTTTTTTCTGCTTTGTGCTATGGTATTAATAAAAGCAGATTATCTGACACATTCATACAGTTTCATTTAATGTTATTACCATCATTTTTCCAAAATTAAGTTCTCTGCTACTTCTGTTGAAAAATTTGTGCAATTGCCTGGAAATTTAAAAAAACTGAGCCAAGTAGTTAATAAATTACAATTTTTATGAAATTACATCTTTGATTCTCTGGATGTTCTGGAAAACTACTGCAGATACACATCTGAGACATGTTTTATTAGATTCACCAGATCAATAACAACAAAATATATGTAAATCATGTTTTACTTTAACCTCGTGCAGTTTTGTGATGCCTTCATATTAGCAAAGGTGCTAAATTACAGGCAAAATCTTTTATTGTGGACCCATGTTTATATGAACTTTTTTCTTTAGTTTTACTTGTACAATAACATATTAAAATATTTGCATATCTTCGTACATAACATTACATTACTAATCTTATTCTTGGCCAATTGAATTACAAGTCAAACATTTTTCACTAGTAACAAAGATTCATTTCAGACCACACACTGTTCATGTACTGATTTTCACATGCTCAGACTTTATTCAGCTCTGTTAGACAGAGTTTCATACTGGCAGTGGCGTTTTACTTCCCAGTAAATTCAGTACCTTTTCACCTGCCTGCCAAGTTAAATAAGAGGAAAAGGTCAGAGTTTACATAATTACAGTGTGCTACGGAAGAATTAACATACCTGCTGCAAAAGATGACGGAGCCCTGGGTTGTTAGCCATTCCAGTTGGACGCATCATTCTTTGTTGCTGTTGTTGCTGCAGAACTTGTGGTGTCATCTGCCTCTGTTGCTGCTGAGACATCTGTTGTAGCTGAGCCCGCAGCTGCTTCTGCTGCTCTTGCTAGAGAAATTAACAGATTAAAAATTAAAACTAAGGTGTTTTGACAGATAAGAACAAGGAATCTATTATTATGAGACTAACAAGTCCCAAAAAGTGGAATGGGTACAGCTGCTGTTGTGATAGTGCCACGACATTTAACAGTGCCGCCACGACAGTACGCGCAAACGGCGATAGACGCGCTCCTCAAATCGGCTGAGCGCGGGAGCGCCACCTTGCTACAAACGGCGCCGGCCACATGTCACGGCACGGCAGTCGAATACGAGAGACTGAGTTCTACTCATGTGATCAGTTATTGTTTCTAAGAGAGAGTGTTGAATATCCACGCAATTATTGTGATTAAAGGTTATAACACTTTTTGGCGACGAGGTCGGGATATTTTCACTGCGTTGTGGATTTGCGTGTTCATGACGGGGCAGACATGGAACAGCTTATGCAAGCGCTCATTGAACAACAAACACAGCTGACGGCTACTATTCAGGCTCAACAAACACAGCTGACAGCAGCGATTCAGGCATTGTCGACGTCGCTAACTCATCATCTGTCTCCCTCTTCTCTGCCTCCATTCCCTTCTTACAACGAGGCCGCTGAAGACTGGGAGGATTATGAGAAGCGTTTGCGGCAACACTTCTTGGCTTTCGGCGTTGTCGACACTCCTATGTGTAAGTCGTTATTTCTATCTTGGATTTCCCCTCGAGTCTATCAGCTGCTATCTCAGTTAGCCCCTCTGAGGAAACCTGCCACCCTGTCCTTCCAAGAAATGTGTGACTTATTGTCTGACTATTATCGAAAAAACACCCACGTCATTGCCGTCCGCGTGTCGGTCTACCGGTGTTGTAAACAGCCCCATCAATCTTACCGGGCTTGGTCGGCGGTACTACACGGTCTGAGTAGGAAATGTCAGTTTGTCACGAACACACATCACGATTCAATGGTTAGGGCTCCTGATAAAGAAGTTCGGGAACGTGCCCTACAACTGCCAAACCCGTCGTTGTCGGAAGTTCTAAGCATCGCTCAATCCTTTTAAGTCTCTCACGCTGCTGGCGCGCAAATAGACGTGTGGTGTGATGTAGGCACTGTACAGTCAACTCTCGACACGGGCAATTTGCCTGTTTCACAGGAGAACGACGATGTGGCGGCGGTTCACTCGCGTCAACAATGTCGCGTTGGGCCGCAACGCTCGCAGCGATACCAGCAACCACAGAAGCCGGTTTGTTCCGCACTTCCTTCTTGCCCCAGTTGTTTCATACAGCACGACAGGGCAGCGTGTCCAAAACGTTGGGTCACGTGTAATTCATGTAGGAAAAAAAGGCCACATTGCTTCTGTGTGTCAGTCCCCTAAAGTTCCTGTCGACGAGGACGAGGCGTCGGACATGGATGTTCACTGTGTGCTTTCTCAAACAAATAAGTTGTTTGTTACTGTTCGTGTTCTGGATAAAGACATCCGCATGCAAGTGGACACTGGCTCTGCAGTAACTCTCATTAATTCTCACACGTATTTGGCGTTGGGCTCCCCTCCTTTGTCTCCAGTTACGCGAAATCTGAGGACTTATAATAAACAGAAAATTCCTATCATGGGCCAGTTTGATGCTTCCACTGCCTACAAGTCTGTTGTTCGGCCCCTCATGTTTTACATGGTGGATCATGCGGGCACTGAAAACCTGTTCGGTTATGATGCTTTCCAGTTGTTCGGGTTGTCAATTGATGATGATGTGCACCTCATATCTGAGGATATTCCGTATCAACAGCTGGATGGATTGTGTTCTGAATTTTCGTCCGTGTTCTCTGCTGGTCTGGGTTGTGCCAAGGATTTTGAAGCCCACATTACTCTTAAACCTACGGCTCGCCCTAAGTTTTTCCGGGCACGCCCTATTCCGGTGGCGTTGCGTGCACCTGTCAAGGCTGAGCTAGACAGGTTAACAGCTTCAGGGATTCTCCTTCTGGTTACCTCCAGCGAATGGGCATCGCCGATCGTGGTGGTTTCTAAACCAAACGGGAGTCTGCGATTGTGTGGTGACTTTAAAGCCACTGTCAACGCTCAGAGCCTCATTGACACTTATCCTCTACCCTGTCCTGAGGAGTTGTTTACCAAGCTCGCTGGGGGCCAGTTCTTTTCCAAACTTGACTTATTGGAGGCGTACCATCAGTTGCCGTTGGACGCTACTTCCAAGGAATTTCTCGTTATGAACACTCTTTGTGGGTTGTATCAGTACCAGCAGTTACCATTTGGCGTCGCTAGCGCACCAGCCATTTTTCAGCGGTTTTTGGAACAGCTCACAGCTTCCGTTCCCGGCTGCATAAACTATCTGGATGACATTGTTGTCACGGGGGCCTCCACTGAGGAGCACCTTCGTAATTTGCGTTCACTGTTTCGGGTTTTGCATTCGGCTGGGTTGAGGTGCAATCTGGACAAGTCACAGTTCTTCCAACCCTCCATTGAGTATCTCGGTTTCCACTTGTCCCGTGAGGGTATACGTCCTCTACGTCAGCACATTGCGGCCATTAACGCTCTACCCCGGCCGTCTACGGTCAAAGAACTTCAGGCGTTTCTAGGCAAGATTGCTTATTATCACAAATTCATTCCATCCGCAGCGGCAGTAGCTTATCCTCTGCATCAGCTGTTACGCAAAAACGTCCCCTTCTGTTGGTCCGACGGGTGTGAGCAGGCTTTTGTCCGCCTGAAGGCTCATTTGCAGTCGGCGCCTTGTCTTGCCACATTCCGTCCGGGTCAGCACTTGGTTCTGGAGACTGATGCGTCACAGTATGGTCTAGGGGCTGTTCTCGCCCATTGGTATGAGGATGGGTCGGAACGACCCATCGCCTATGCTTCCAAGACCCTCAATGAGGCGTAACGGCGTTACTCTCAAATCGAAAAGGACGCGCTCGCTATCATTTATGCTCTAAAAAAATTCAGCGTTTTTTTGTATGGTTCTAAGTTTCACCTCATCACCGACCACAAACTGCTGTTCTCCCTGTTCAGCCAATCGGCGCCGCTTCCGGATTAGGCAGCTCACCGCCTGCAACGTTGGGCCTTATACTTGTCTCGTTTTCATTATGAGATTCACGCCCCACGGCCCAGCACGCCAACGCTGACGCATTGTCGCGATTGCCGATGGGCCCCGACCCTGGTTTCGATCATTATGAACTCCTCTGTTTCCACATTGATGAGGAAGAACGTCGTGCGGTCGAGGGCTTTCCACTTACAGGTTCGCAGGTTGCGTCGGCTACTGCGCGGGACCTGGTCCTGCGTCGGGTGATCGGTTTTGTTCAACGGGGTTGGCCGGACAGGACCAAGGGCCGGGCATCGGATCCCCTTCGCAACTACCATGCCTTGTGCCTTCGTCTGTCTGTTCGTGATGGTGTTGTTCTTCTGGCCACGGATGGCGCATCTCCACGGGTCGTAGTGCCAGCCTCTCTTCGCAAAGATGTTCTCAAACTGTTGCACGAAGGCCATTGGGGTATTTCTCGGACTAAGTCCCTGGCCCGCAGGCACGTTTATTGGCCCGGTATTGATTCGGACATCGCCCATATGGTTGCTGCTTGTGGCCAGTGTGCTCAACAACTGACGGCACCTCGTACAATGCCCTCTCTGTGGCCTGATCCAGCTCAGCCATGGGAACGGGTGCACGCCGACTTTGCCGGCCCCTTCCTCGGTACTTATTGGCTACTGTTGATTGACGCCTTATCAAAGTTTCCGTTTGTTGTTAGATGTCCGTCACCCACCACTGCGGCGACGACACTGGCTTTGTCCAAAATCTTTGCGCTAGAAGGTCTTCCATCCACGATCGTCACGGACAGTGACCCTCAGTTCTCTTCGCAGGCCTTCCGTGTTTTTTGTACTGGACAAGGGATTCATCATGTTACAGCACCTCCCTTCCATCCGCAATCGAATGGGGAGGTCGAGTGCCTTGTCCGCACTTTCAAATGCCAGATGAAAAAATTCCTTAGTGATTTTTCCACAGATGACGCTCTGCTGCAATTTCTGAGTTCTTATCGCTTCACGCCTCTGGGTGATCGCAGGCCCTGCCGAACTCTTGCATGGCCGCCAACCACACACTCTACTGCACCTGCTTCACCCTGCCAGGCCTTGTGCTGTGTCCCCTAGTGCGGGAAAATACTCGGTGGGCGCCGAAGTGTGGGCACGAGGGTATGGATCTCGCCCTAAATGGATTCCAGGTGTGGTCAAGGCTCTTCGCGGCCGCCGGCTTTGTGAAATCTGTACGGGCGACGGCACGGTTGTTCGCCATTACGACCAGATGCACCCACGAGTGGTGGCCACGCCGGTGCCACCGCCCCATCCTTCGCCTCCACCAGCCCGAGAAGCCAGTCCTGTCGCTGCTGCCGATCTACCGTCCGTGTTGATGCAGCAGACGTCGCTGCCGCTTCCGAGTATGCCGGAACCGGCCCCAGTCGCGACACCGCCCTCTCTGGGACCCATCTCGCTGGAGCACACTCGCAGGTCCATGACACCTATGGATGCTGCTCCGGAGTTTTCACCCATCATCTCATCCAGGAGGCACGTTCCATGCACGAGCTTCCGTCCTGGACATTTTCGACCATACTCTCGTGTCTCTCCGCGGGATATCCTCGGGGCCTCACAAGAGGCCATGGATGTCTCCGCGCTGTCCATGTCTCCAAGGAAGTGAGTGTTTTTTGTTTTTTTTTTTTTTTCAAGGGGGGCAAAGTGTTGTGATAGTGCCACGACATTTAACAGTGCCGCCACGACAGTACGTGCAAATGGCGATAGAGGCGCTCCGCAAATCGGCTGAGCGCGGGAGCGCAACCTAGCTATGAATGGCGCTGGCCGCATGTCATGGCACGGCAGTCGAATACGAGAGACTGAGTTGTAATCATGTGATCAGTTATTGTTCCTAAGAGAGAGTGTTGAATATCCACGCAATTATTGTGATTAAAGGTTATAACAGCTGCATTTAAAATGTGTGTGTGTGGTCTATTTGTGATGAAGGCCTTACTGACCGAAAGCTTTATTTGTGACAGTCTTTTTGTAGTGCCTATCTGTGACTCAGCATTTCCACTGTATGGTGAGCAGCAACTTTCCTTTTTATAATATTGTTACATTCCATCCTGGACTTTCCACCGTTTGAATATATACTGACTGTAATTTCAAACTGTATATTGCATAATATTCAGATGTTTGCGTAAATAAGTCTCTAAATTCAGGAGGTAAGTGGAGGGTAACAATATAATGTTCTGCATTTGTTACAAGAAGATGGAGCAAAATATAAATTGACCTGCATATTTTTCTTCAATCAGCAGCTACTGATTTTTGTCATTTACAGAGCACATAAAGAATTCCAATACATTAATTTTTGTCTGTTCTGCACTTTCTTTCTTGTTTTTCAATAGCTATTTATTTTCTGCTTAGTTTTTACCTCCTTTCCTCTGTGTAGTACCTACTGGTCCTCTTGCAAGTTTCTTAACCTATGAATTTTTCAGGAAGGTTCTGTTTGTTGCATCATACAGTTGAGATTGTAAGAGTTGTCAATGTGAAAAAAACATGAGAATGAATGTAAATCAGGTGAAATGAAGAAATATAGCCTGGATGTTTCAGCACAGCGTCTCACAAAAATTCTAAATAGAATTAATAAGGCTAGCTAAGTGAGCAAAATTCCCAAAGGAACTATGAGAGACAAGATTCGTGTTTCAGTCTGAAGATGACCACTACCTGGTCAAAACTGGCTATACAACTGTGAATTGCTTATGTGAAAACCTGAGAACTTAAAGGTGGAAGATAGGGTAACAAACAAGACAGGCATTACTGGAAAAACATCACACAAGAGTGTAAAGCTAGGTGCACAGTACATGGTAGACAGGCAAGGGGGAAATAGACAGGCTGTAAAATAAAAGATACAGAAATATAAAAGGGAGTACAGAAAAGGAACAGTAATGGAGACCACAGAAATTAATGTAAATTTAAGCCAGATGGGTGATGAGAATCAAGCACATGTTCTAACGTCAGTTCCCATGTGCAGAACTCTGAGAAACTGGTGTCAGGAGGGGGAATCCAGATAGTATGTGTGGTGAAATAGGCAATGAGATGATGACTATCATTTTGTAAGCATGCTCTGCAACTGGATACTGTATGTAGCCAGAATACACCCTCAGTCTATGCCCATTCATCTTAACTGATAGCTTGGTGTTAAACCACATGCTGAATGATGTTTACATACCACTTAGTACACTGCACATGTCATTTCACAAGTGGCTCTCACTTTGTTGGCATATGTTTTGCCATTACAAGGCTGGTATATGCGCGGGTGGAAGAGTGGATGAGGCAAGTCTTACAGCAGGGGCAGTCAAGGGGTGGAGTCATAGGATAGGAAAACGGGTGTGAAAGGAGCACATGGCCTGACCAGGACATTAAAGAAATTGGGGTGATGGCAGGGGGGGGGGGCAACCCCCCTTCCTCTTCCTCCATATTCCTACCTGTTTAACATGTATAATGCATTTACATTTTCCACTCTTACTGACTCTTTCACGATTTTTTTATTTTTTTTCCCCAGTAATCTCACTCTTGCTTTTACCCTACCTTCCAGGTTTAAGCTCTCTGGTTTTCAAGTCTCATCCAGTGCAGGCACCAACAATCAGTCTTTCCATCTCATCCCATCCAGTATGTCTCCCATGAACCAGGTTCTAGGTTACTTTTCTCAAAATTTCCCCATTTCCTAAACCTCTCCAGTCCTTTTCCTTTGCCCCTCTTCTTTTCCCTTCAGTCCTTGGGCCAGAAGGAGCCACTGACTCTGACAGCTTGTGCATTTCCGTACCTTTGATATGTTTATTTACATGCATCTCTGAGAGAACAGACAATGTTGACAATCCACAGCTGTACGAAATACAGTAGTTAAGAATTTAATTGCTGACATTAGCTGGAAGAATCAGTGGTAGTTAAGCTGTGCTGAACTCTTCCAGTCACACTCTGAATTACAAGGTATGATCAAAAAGTAATGGGAATTTTTGAATTTTGCAGGCTTTATATATGTAATTTTCAATTTCTTGTTGGTACACATGTTCCTCGTGTATGTTTGCATTTTCAGTTGTTTTGAATATTTAGTTTAGTGTTTTTCTGTTGAAATACTTATATGTGGTTTCGAGTGCTCAGTGAATTTTTATTTTTGATAAAGGTGGATCAAAGAATTTTCATTAAATTTTGCTCGAAAATAGAATAAAGTTCAGCATCACATTCAAAATGTTGACTGTGGCCTTTGGCAAATCTACTACGAGTAATACAATAGTTTATGAGTGGTATAAATCTTTGGAAGAAGGTCGAGAAGACGTTGAAGACGAACTTCCCTGGACACCCTAGCACATCAGTCTCTGACAACAATATGGAAGAAGTAATAAAAATGGTTCTGGAGAATCAATAAATCACCATCAGAGATGTTGCTGATGATGTTGGCATGTTTTCGGATGTTTTGGGCATGAAAACTGTAGCAGAAAAGTCTGTTTTAAAATTCTTGAATTTTGATCAAAAATGATATTGTGTAGACATCGTTCAGGATTGCTGAACGAGGTTAACAATGATCCAGACCTTCTAAAGAAGGTTATAAAAAGTGACAAAACATTGGTATATAGGTACAACATTGAAACCAATTGCCCAATGGAAACTGCCTCAAGAGCCAAGACCAAAAACATGGGAATAGTGCACCATGAGTTCCTGCCTTATGGTCAATATGGAGTACTATTTGGAAGTTAGAAAAAGAAGAAAACAACCAGAATTGTGACAAAACAACTGAAGGAAACTGCATCATGATAACATTCCAGCTCACACCTCAATGCTCGTCCATGATGTTTTGGTAAAAAATAAAACTGTTATGTTGCCTCAACTGTGTTCACCAGATATGGTCACCTGCCGATACTTCTTTCTATTCCTGAAGCTGAAGATAACTCTGAAAGGACATCATTTTGCCACCACTGATGAGATAAAAACAGGATTGCGGAAGGTGCTGAACACCACAATGAAAAATGAGTTCCAGAAGTGTTTCCAAGACTGGAAAAAGTGCTGGCACAAATCTAGTATATATCTGAGGGGGACTACTTTGAATGGGACCAAACTGATGGTAATAATGAATAAATAGAGATTCTTTAACAAAAACAAAAGTTCCCATTACTTTTTTATCATCTCACACCAGAGCTGTTCACAAAAAACAACAACAAAGTAATAGACTACAAGAGCAGCCTCACACATACATCCAGAAGTGTGAAATAAGTAGCAGTTGCTCTTTAATGAAACAATGAAAACAATCAAGTAGATGGGCAAAAAATCAACTCACCATGTGGCGGCAAGAGAAAATACATATAAAAGTTAAGGGAATGTGCAAACTTTCAGAGCCAGTGATCCTCCTCCTGGTAGAAGGGTTGGAGGGGAACTGGCAGAAGGGTTGGTGGGGACGGAAAAGATGCTGTGTTGTCCAAACAAGACACAACCAGGGCAAAAACATCACAGGCGCAAAGATGCGAGCTGGTGCCAGTGTCATAGAGACTTGCCATATACGCGAGTTCCACCAGCACAATGGGTGGCACTGAGGATGAATGTACCAACTTCGACTCGGCCAATTGCCAGCCGAGTACAATCTGTCGATGACCGGACGACAATGGACAGAAGCCTACTTGGAAGAGAGAAGAGCAGCTCTCAGCCACTTGGTTATAGATCATTGTCCATGGCTGACTTAGACAGGGAACATCATTTAGTGAACTCTTAGAAGTGAACAGAGTGTTGTTGTAATTGCATTTGCTATGTACTGTGAAGTTTATCTATGATTATTTGCCACTGAGGGCTTTTTGTGTTATATTACATGCAGTGTTGCAGACACCATTATTCAACAGGTCACAAAGATAAGTAAAACTTTTTAACTCATTTGTGTGACCTTTTAACTGGCTCTTGGGCACAGCTATTTAACAACAGCAGGAAGAAATTGTCTTAGTAGTGTACTGCACCAGAAGCCATTTCAAGAACTCACAAACTCGGCCAACCATAACTACAGTGGCAACTTGGCCTCCACAGCAGTAGTGGCAAGGTCTTTATGAAACTGGCAACGATGGTTTACAAAAAAAGGGATCAAGGCAAAGGATTGGTGAAGTTTAAGAAATGGGTAGGGTTACAGATAAGCTGCCCAACACTCCACATCAGGGGAGACTTAATGGACAGGATGAGAAGGAAAGAGTGATTACTGGAGACTGCACCAGATGCGGTTTCCATTTGGTTCAGTCCCCAACAGTCAGTCTTTCCTTCTCATCCCATCCGGTAAGTCTTCCCTGATCCAGAGTTCTGGCTGATGTTTTCCCAATTCTCCTCATTTCTTAAACCTTGCCAGTCCTTTTCCTTCCACTTCAATCCTTCTCTCAGAAGAAGGAACCACTGGCTCCAACAGCTTGCATATTTCCTTAACTTTCATGTAAGTCATCTCCTGCCACCACTTGGTGAGTAAATTATTTATCTATCCAATTATATTATTTTGATTTTTAATAAGTTTTTTGTTATTAACATATACTCTGAATTTTCAGTAGTGCCTCCATCTGTAATTTCAGTATGAGTTTAGAACATATTCTGTATATATTCTCATTATACTTGAATTATTTAATTCTACAGGTTGAGTCACTAACTATTGACACCTAGAACAACTCCGAATGTATGATATCAGCTGAAAAGTTAGTGAGACAAATGCTGCATGAGACAACAGGGCCATTATATGACATTGGGATACAGATAGCCGTACCTTAGGTGCAACCACAACAGAGGGGTATTAGTTGAGAGGCCAGACAAATGTGTGGTCCCTGAAGAGGGGCAGCAGCCTTTTCAGTAGCTGCAGGGGCAACGCTCATTTCCAGGTGGTGTTGTAAGTGATGACCACTGGTATCAATGCAGTGCTGCAATCTTCTTATCATGGATTGAGTGGTATTCTCTCTCGTATGTTGTGCAAATAGTAAATATTCGCTGAATACGGCGTATCCATCTAATGTGCCACTGACATGTAAACACCATTCGATAGTTCCGCCTTGCAACACTAATAGGAATGGTAAGACTAGTACCGTATTTACTCGAATCTAAGCCGCACTTTTTTTCTGGTTTTCATAATCCAAAAAACTGCCTGCGGTTTAGAATCGAGTGCAAAGCAAGCGGAAGTTCTGAAAAATGTTGGTACGTGCCGCCACAACTAACTTCTGCTGTCGAATATATGTAGCGCTACGCAGGCATGCTTTGTAGGCACAAAGATAAATACTGGCGCCACAACCTCTGCGTCAGTAAATAAATGAAAAAAAAAGCGGAAGACAAGCTTTTTTTCTCCACCACGAGTTTTGACCACTGCATTTTCATACATTATCCAACGAAGTAAATACAAATTCCGTATTGTTCATCTTCGAATGTAGCACAATTTCAGTGTACTACGAAAATCTGACTGGCAAGACTGTTTGGGATGTTTTCAATATGGCCAACTCTACATTCTGAATTTTTTCCTATCTGTGAGAAGAGATGGTTGCTAATAGGAACCTGATGAAATTTGAATCACATACAGTATTCTCTTCACCATAAGAATAATACGAATATAAACATTTTGCCATGTATTCCTTCGTGTTTGCTGCTATCTCATTTAAACCCTGTCTGCCTAATAAACTACGAAACTAGAGTGAGACAACAGCAAACGCAATATACGTATCGTGTCATGTTTATATTCGTATTATTCTTATGCCTAATAGTGATACAGTCAGAAATGAAGCACGGCAAGTGACTAGATTTTTAAATCTAAGATGACTCTAATTTCTGTGCAGAATTTGATGTAATAAAGAAGCGCCCGCAAAGATTTTAAAATGGAGAAAAATTTTCGCCTAACTCTCGTTCAGAACATGTTCTATCATACGTAGTCTATTATTTGATTCTTGTTGATCATTATCAAAGAAAGCAGCAGTGTAAGTAACAACAAATAGCAGTCTCTTGCCATTGTTTCGCTAATGAGGCGATTACTCTCTTTCTTCTTCTTCTTCTTCTTCTTCTTCTTCCTTTTTTTTTAAAAAAAGAACTGTACGCGGCGGTAGCGCACATAAAAGCAAGCCATGCCGCGAGCCGCGACAGGCCGTAAACACGCACTATCAGAATGCGACAAACAATGCATGACACAGTGCAGTAATGCATTTTCAGCTTAAGAGTGACGCAGACACCTATAACAAAGAAAACGGCACTTATCAGATCAAAGCAAAATAAGCAATCAATTCAAACCAGACGAAGCACGTGAAAAAGGAAGGGTACCCGCATAAATACGCATAGCAATGGTTGCGTGGTAAAGCTTAAATGCTAAGCTTCCGACTTGAACCAAACTACTGTAGCTGTATCATCATTCATTCGACCTAAATTGTGTCTCATATTACAATGGACCAACTTTGTTTCTATTTGGAGGTGCGGCCTAAAACTTTTCTCCCCTTGAATTTCGAGTCTCAAATTTCAGGTGTGGCTTAGATTCAGGAAAATTTTTTTTTCCTTTATTTCGAGTCTCATTTTTCAGGTGCGGCTTAGATTCGAGTAAATAGGGTATTGTCGAATCAAGTGCATGTGGATGATGTATTCCTACAAAGAACAAGTCAGTATGCTTCTCGTTTATGGAGAATGACAACGCAATTCAGTGAAAGTAGGGACATATACGTTGAAAGATATCCTCAACGTACTCACCCTACATGTCGTACATTTAAATACATGTATGATAAATTGAGAACAACTGGATCTTTAATGCAACAGACATTTATCTGACAAAGGAAAGTTACTAACAAGGAATTGGAAATTGGTACTCTTGCCACTGTAGTTCAAGATCCTTGTGTCAGTTCATGTCAAATCGCAAGAGAATATGGCTTGAGCCAAAATAGTATTGTTAATGTTCTCCATCGCCATAAATATCATCCTTACCATATCTGTCTCCACCAAGAATTCCACCCCCACCCCCCCTACACCACCACCCCGCCCCCCACCCATGAACCATGGACCTTGCCCTTGGTGAGGAGCCTTGCATGGTCTCAACGATACAGAGAGCCGTACCGTAGGTGCAACCACAATGGAGGGGTATTAGTTGAGAGGCCAGACAAACTTGTGGTCCCTGACGAGGGGCAGCAGCCTTTTCAGTAGTGGCACGGGCAACAAACTGGATGATTAACTGATCTGGCCTTGTAACACTAACAAAAACGGCCTTGCTGTGCTGGGACTGCGAACGGCTGAAAGCAAGGGGAAACTACAGCCGTAATTTTTTCCGAGGACATGCAGCTTTACTGTATGATTAAATGATGATGGCGTCCTCTTGGGTAAAATATTCCGGAGGTAAAATAGTCCCCCATTCGGATCTCCGGGCGGGGACTACTCAGGAGGACGTCGTTATCATGAGAAAGAAAACTGGCATTCTACGGATCGGAGCGTGGAATGTCAGATACCTTAATTGGGCAGGTAGGTTAGAAAATTTAAAAAGGGAAATAGATAGGTTAAAGTTAGATATAGTGGGAATTAGTGAAGTTCGTTGGCAGGAGGAACAAGACCTTTGGTCAGGTGAATACAGGGTTATAAATACAAAATCAAATAGGGGTAATGCAGCAGTAGGTTTAACAATGAATAAAAAAATATGAGTGCGGGTAAGCTACTACAAACAGCATAGTGAACGCATTATTGTGGCCGAGATAGACACAAAGCCCATTACTACAGTAGTACAAGTTTATATGCCAACTAGCTCTGCAGATGATGAAGAAATAGAGAAATGTGTGATCAAATAAAAGAAATTATTTAGATAGTGAAGGGAGATGAAAATTTAATAATCATGGGTGACTGGAATTTGAGTGTGGGAAAAGGGAGAAAAGGAAACGTAGTAGGTGAATATGGATTGGGGCTAAGAATGAAAGAGGATGCCGCCTGGTAGAATTTTGCACAAAGCACAACTTAATTATACCTAACACTTGGTTTAAGAATCATGAAAGAAGGTTGTATACATGGAAGAACCCTGGAGATACTAAAAGGTATCAGATAGATTATATAATGGTAAGACAGAGATTTAGGAACCAGGTTTTAAATTGTAAGACATTTCCAGGGGCAGATGTGGACTCTGACCACAATGTATTGGTTATGAACAGTAGATTAAAAATGAAGAAACTGCAAAAAGGTGGGAATTTAAGGACATGGGATCTGGACAAGCTGAAAGAACCAGAGGTTGTACAGAATTTCAAGGAGAGCATAAGGGGACAATTGACAGGAATGGGGGAAAGAAACATAGTAGAAGAAGAATGGGTAGCTCTGAGGGATGAAGTAGTGAAGGCAGCAGAGGATCAAGTAGGTAAAAAGACGAGGGCTAGTAGAAATCCTTGGGTAACAGAAGATATATTGAATTTAATTGATGAAAGGAGAAAGTACAAAAATGCAATAAATGAAGCAGGCAAAAAGGAATACAAACGTCTCAAAAATGAGATTGACAGGAAGTGCGGGTTGGCTAGAGGAGAAATGTAAGGATGTAGAGGCATATCTCACTAGGGGTAAGATAGATACTGCCCACAGGAAAATTAAAGAGACCTGTGGAGAAAAGACAACCACTTGCACGAATATCAAGAGCTCAGATGGAAACCCAGTTCTAATCAAAGAAGGGAAAGCAGAAAGGTGTAAGGAATATATAGAGGTTCTATGCAAGGGCGATGTACTTGAGGACAACATTATGGAAGTGAGAGAGAATGTAGATGAAGATGAAATGGGACATATGATACTGCGTGAAGAGTTCGACAGAGCACTGAAAGATCTAAGTCGAAACAAGGCCCCGGGAGTAGACAACATTCCATTAGAACTACTGATAGCCTTGGGAGAGCCAGTCCTGACAAAACTCTACCATCTGGTAAGCAAGATGTATGAGGCAGGCGAAATTCCCTCACACTTCAAGAAGAATATAGTAATTCCAATCCCAAAGAAAGCAGGTGTTGAGAGATGTGAAAATTACCAAACTATCAGTTTAGTAAGTCGCAGCTGCAAAATAGTAATGCGAATTTTTTAGACGAATGGAAAAACTGATAGAAGCCGACCTCAGTGAAGATCAGTTTGGATTCTGTAGAAATGTTGGAACACGAGGCAATACTGACCCTACGACTTACCTTAGAAGAAAGATTAAGGAAAGGCAAACCTACGTTTCTAGCATTTGTAGACTTAGAGAAAGCTTTTGACAATGTTGACTGGAATACTCTCTTTCAAATTCTGAAAGGGGCAGGGATAAAATACAGGGAGCGAAAGGCTATTTACAATTTGTACAGAAACCAGAAGGCAGTTATAAGAGTTGAGGGACATGAATAGGAAGCAGTAGATGGGAAGGGAGTGAGACAAGGGTTATAGCTTCTCCCCAATGTTATTCAATCTGTATATTGAGCAAGCAGTAAAGGAAACAAAAGAATAATTCAGAGTAGGCATTAAAATCCATGGAGAAAAAATAAAATCTTTGAGGTTCGCCGATGACGACGTAATTCTGTCAGAGACAGCAAAGGACTTGGAAGAGCAGTTGAATGGAATGGACAGTGTCTTGAAAGGAGGGTATAAGATGAACATCAACAAAAGCAAAATGAGGATAATGGAATGTAGTCGAATTAAATCGGGCGATGCTCAGGGTATTAGATTAACATCGAGTATTGATTTAAGTGTCAGGAAGTCGTTTATGAAAGTACTTGTATGGAGTGTAGCCATGTATGGAAGTGAACATCGACCATAAATAGTTTAGACAAGATGAGAATAGAAGCTTTCGAAATATGATGCTACAGAAGAATGCTGGAGATTAGATGGGTAGATCACATAACTAATGAGGCGGTACAAAATAGAATTGAGAAGAAGAGGAATTTTGTGACAAAACTTGACTAGAAGAAGCGATTGGTTGGCATGACATGTTCTGAGGCATCAAGGGATTAGTATTGGAGGGCAGCATGGAGAGTAAAAAACGTAGAGGGAGACCAAGAGATGAATACACTAAGCAGATTCAGAAGGATGTAGGCTGCACTAGGTACTGGGAGATGAAGAAACTTGCATAGGATAGAGTAGCATGGAGAGCTGCATCAAACCAGTCTCAGGACTGAAGACCACAACAACAAACAACCAAGAATTAACTGGCATGGATTGTATACATCGCTTTGAATTCAGAGAGATGATACATTTATTAATTTGATTTTATTTACCGACGAGGCTAAATTCACAAACCATGGCAATGGAAAATCTCATATAAAGATGTGAAACAATTACTAACAAAGAGATAGAGGGGCTGGCCAGTACTTACCTCTGCTCAGTACAGCCGATAGAAACACAAAAAACAACCGAAAATTTAAGTTCCTAGCTTTCGGAATAAATGTTCCTTCATCAGGGAGGAGAGAGGGGAAAGAAAGGGAAGAAGGGAAAGTGGATTTAGTTACTCACAACCCAGGTTATGAAGCAACAGGGAAAGGAAAACAGGGAGGGTAGCAAGGATGGAGGCATGGTTGTCAGAGGGAAGCCAAATATATTCTACTGTAGGTACTGTGCCAGCTTCAAACCAAAGAGGATGCATACAGAAGTAAAGAGGTATATAGTATAAAGATGTAGGATGAAAAGATGCATGAATGGCTAAAGAGGAAGGGGAAAGAGGAGAAGACTGAAAAGTAAATGGGAGTGAGGTTGTTTAACGTAGGTTCAGTCCAGGGGGATGGCGGGATATAAGGACGTGCTGGAGTGCAAGTTCCCATCTCCGCAGTTCAGAGGGACTGGTGTTGGGTGGGAGAAGCCAAATGGCACATATGGTGTAGCAGGTTCCTAGGTCCCTAGAATTATGCTGGAGGGCATGCTCCGCTACTGGGTATTGGACATCTCCTAGGCAGACAGTTCGTCTGTGTCCGTTCATGCGCTCAGCCAGTTTAGTTGTTGTCATACCAATGTAAAAGGCTGTGCAGTGCAGGCATGTCAGCTGATAAATGACATGTGTAGTTTCACACGCGGCCCTGCGTCAACTCTCAGACACCTCAACCTACAAAGCTGTTACCCAGGATACCATTCCCTCCATCCAGACTGAGCTGCAGAAAACCCTAAAAATCCAAGGTCCCTCACAGGACGTCACAACGGCTTCCATAGACTTACTCACTCCACCTGAGCCACATACCCCTACCTTCTACCTATTACCCAAAATAAACAAAGAGAACCACCCTGGCCGTCCCATTGTAGCAGGCTTCAAAGCCCCAACAGAATGTATCTCAGCTCTGGTAGACCAACACCTCCAAACTACCACCCGCAGACTCCCATCCTACATCAAGGACATAAACCACTTCCTAGAACGCCTCAAATCCATTCCCACTCCTCTCCCACCTAAAACCTTTCTTGTCACCATAGATGCTACATCCCTTTACACAAACATCCCACACACCCATGGTCTCTCTGCCCTTGAGCACTACCTCTCCCAACGCCCACCCGAAGATCTTCCAAAAACCTCGTTCCTTATCACACTTACCAACTTCATCCTCACCCATAATTACTTCACTTTTGAAGGCCAGACCTACAAACAAATCAGGGGAACTGCCATGGGAACCAGGATGGCTCCGTCCTATGCCAACCTCTTCATGGGCCGCATGGAGGAGGCTTTCCTGAAGACCCAACAGCTGCTTCCCCTGGCCTGGTATAGGTTTATAGATGACATCTTTGTGGTCTGGACTCATTGTGAAGAAACACTTTTTAATTTCCTCCATAGCCTCAACTCCTTTTCGAATCTGAATTTCACCTGGTCCTTCTCCAAAACCCAAGCCACCTTCCTGGATGTTGACCTTCATCTTGTTGAAGCTCACATCCACACCTCTGTCCATATCAAACCCACAAACAAACAACAGTACCTTCACGTTGATAGCAGCCATCCATTCCACATCAAACACTCCCTTCCCTACAGCCTAGGTATTCGTAGCAAACATATCTGCTCCAGTGACAAATCCCTCAACAATTACACCAATAACCTGACCAGTGCTTTCCTCTCCCGCAACTATCCTGCAGACCTTGTCCACAAACAGATCTCCCAAGCAATACATTCCTCCCCGTCCAACAACAATATTCCTACCCTCAGACCACACAGAAGCATCCCCCTTGTCACCCAGTATTATCCTGGCCTCGAATACATCAATAAATTACTCCGCCAGGGATATGAGTTTCTCAAGTCAACCCCTGAAATGAGATCATCCCTTGACAAAATTCTCCCCACACCACCCAGAGTTGCCTTTCGACGTCCCCCTAACCTCTGTAACATCCTTGTTAAACCCTACAATATTCCCAGACTACCTTCTCTACCCAGCAGTTCCTACCCCTGTAACCGACCCCGCTGCAAAACCTGCCCCATGCATCCCCCCACAACCACCTACTCCAGCCCCGCTACTGCTAAAACATACACAATTCAAGGCAGGGCCACGTGTGAAACTACACATGTCATTTATCAGCTGACATGCCTGCACTGCACAGCCTTTTACATTGGTATGACAACAACTAAACTGGCTGAGCGCATGATCGGACACAGATGAACTGTCCGCCTAGGAGATGTTCAACACCCAGTAGCGGAGCATGCCCTCCAGCATAATTCTAGGGACCTAGGAACCTGCTACACCGTATGTGCCATTTGGCTTCTCCCACCCAACACCAGTCCCTCAGAACTGCGGAGATGGGAACTTGCACTCCAGCACGTCCTTATATCCCGCCATCCCCCTGGACTGAACCTACGTTAAACAACCTCACTCCCATTTACTTTTCAGTCTTCTCCTCTTTCCCCTTCCTCTTTAGCCATTCATGCATCTTTTCATCCTACATCTTTATACTATATACCTCTTTACTTCTGTATGCATCCTCTTTGGTTTGAAGCTGGCACAGTACCTACAGTAGAATATCTTTGGCTTCCCTCTGACAACCATGCCTCCATCCTTGCTACCCTCCCTGTTTTCCTTTCCCTGTTGCTTCATAACCTGGGTTGTGAGTAACTAAATCCACTTTCCCTTCTTCCCTTTCTTTCCCCTCTCTCCTCCCTGATGAAGGAACATTTATTCCGAAAGCTAGGAACTTAAATTTTCGGTTGTTTTTTGTGTTTCTATCGGCTGTACTGAGCTGAGGTAAGTACTGGCCAGCCCCTCTATCTCTTTGTTAGTAATTGTTTCAAACCACGGAAATGTTAATTTGCATAATATGCATTATTGGGCAACTGAAAATCCATATTGGTTGCGGCAAGTTACACACCAAAAACCGTGGTCAATGAATGTATGGCAAAGGATTCTGGAGGATAGAATTATAGGCCCCTACTTCATCAAAGGAAATCTTAATGGTAGGAAGTGCACCACATTCCTGCAAGAAACACTAGGTCTGTTATTGGAAGAAATGCCTTTAGGAACACGGAACAGAATGTTGAATCAACACGATGGATGTCCCGCAAATTTTTCACTGATGGCTAGAAATGAGTTGCACAGGCAATTTCCAAATTGTTGCACTGAGCGCGGAGGAGATGTGTCGTGGCCGGCTCGTTCACCAGACTTGACACTTCTGGATTTTTCGTGTGGTGATTCGTAAAAGACATTGTTTATAAAGACGTTCCAACTACACCTGAAGACATGCGAGAGAGAACTGTCAGAGCATGTGCTTCAATAAGTGCCGATGTGATAAGGAATACCAGTCAATCCATGATAAGAAGACTGCAGCACTGCATTGATACCAATGATCATCACTTCAAACACCTTCTGTAAACGGACATCCAAGCCACCTTTTTGACCTTCACTGACCTTCAAAGACCTTACTGTTACACATCACTAGATTTGTCTCAATAGCTGCTATCAGAAAATAAGTACCCAACTACAGCACCCCATAAAAAAAGTTGCCCTTCATATCTCTGAAGCAACCCCCCTAGCGACAAAAAATGATCATCATATTATGGTCCCCGTTGTCCCATGCAACTTTTGTCCCACAAACTTTTCTGCTCCCATCATACTTTTGGAGTTATTCTTGGTGGCAATAGTTAGTGACTCACCCTGTATATGTTCAATTCCTTGAATACCAAAACATCAGTGTGAAGTTGAAGTCTTAAACATACTAATGATAAGGGCAAACTAAATACTGTATGAAGAGCTCTGTGGTGATGGATAAACCATAGTTGCAGACTTGCGTACCTGAACAATGGTCCAGTCCACTGTGCGAGAAATTGTCATACTATATAAGTTACACAAAACACGGAAGGAGTGGTTTCAATCATTCTTGATTTGGCAAAGAAATTAGTGAGTGCACTGTTAGTATTTGCCTTTGATTGATTAACTGATTGATGGAGGAAGGTTATGGGACTAAATGGTGAGGTCATCAGTCCTGCAGTATTTGCCTTTGTTGTATATTAGTACAGCAACACGTACTTAATGAACCTGAAATACAACACACAAAGGTACATATGGTTGTGAGGAACTCTCAAGGGCTGCAGTTGTAAACTATTTGATTTTTGACCTGCAGAATTTGGAGTACAGCTTTTAATGAAGAATGAAGAAAAATTTCTGCTCGCTAGTACAAAGGTTAACAGAAGACACATACTAACCTCAAAATGAGCCTTGAACTGCATCTCCTGCTGCTGGGCAACTTCCAGAGTTTGTTGCAGCTGTTGAATCTTCATGTGGCTCATTATCTAGATGACAAATAGTGATAGTTTTCTGTGAGAATATTATCAAATACCAAAAGATCACAGTTCCTTTAACTTCAGATTTAAGTTAACAGCACACAAAATACTACCAAGAGAAATTACTTTGAATCAGCCTATGGCTTTTAAAAATTACTTTGATATGCATTTCCTAATTCTGTAATCATTATTTTGTGATTTAAAATTAACATCTTAGGAAGTCATAGCAGTATCATTGTTCATCATCATCATCGTCATTGTAGTCGTCATCATTATTATTGTTGTTGTTGTGGTCTTCAGTCCTGAGACTGGTTTGATGCAGCTCTCCATGCTACTCTATCCTCTGCAAGCTTCCTCATCTCCCAGTACCTACCGCAACCTACATTCTTCTGAATCTGCTTAGTGTATTCATCTCTTGGTCTCCCTCTACCATTTTTACCCTCCACACTGCCCGTCAATACTAAATTGGTGATACCTTGATGCCTCAGAACATGTCATGCCAACCAATCGCTTCTTCTAGTCAAGTTTTGCCACAAAATTCCTCTTCTTCTCAATTCTATTTTGTACCGCCTCATTAGTTATGTGACCTACCCATCTAATCTTCAGCATTCTTCTGTACCATGACATTTCAAAATCTTCTATTCCCTTCTTGTCTGGCTATTTATCATCGTTGATTCACTTCCATACATGGCTACACTCCATACAAATACTTTGAGAAATGACTTCCTGACACTTAAATCTATACCCAATGTTAACAAATTTCTCTTCTTCAGAAATGCTTTTTTTGCTATCACCAGTCTACATTTTATATCCTCTCTACTTCAGTCATCATCAGTTATGTTGCTTCCCAAATAGCAAAACTCCTTTACTACTTTAAGTGTCTCATTTCCTAATCTAATTCCCTCAGCATCACCTGACTTAATTCGACTACATTCCATTATCCTTGTTTTGCTTTTGTTGATGTTCAGCTTATATCCTCCTTTCAAGACACTGTCCATTGATTGGACAGGATTGAGAGATCAGGAATGGCACACGAATGGACTAGCATACTGCATAGTTTGAAAAAATGACAGAATACTTCTTTGGGAGCTTACGGATAGACACCCTTCACATCCACGCACAATAATAAGTAGCCTAGCCCTGGGAAAGGATGTGATTGAGTGCTTCAAGGATGGTGGTGGAAATACTGGACAGTGGCAAAGGATTTGTTGGTCTGAGCATAAGAATAGTATCAGCAATCTATGAGTAATATCTGTTGTTATGGTAACCGGTCAGAATACTCTCTGTCTGGAAAGTCTATGACAACATTCCCAACATATTTGGACAATTCTGATCTTCAACTGCAGATGCAATGCCTGTGGGTGCCAAGGTAGTATGAGATGCACTCTGTTGTATGGAATGGGTGACAATTGTCAAAATCCAGAGACTGTTGGTGTTTGGATGGAACATAAAAGTGCTTTACACAAACACATCATTTCTTCAACCTCAGAATCCCATCAAAGATCTATGATTCAGCAAGGAAGTCCATTAAATCATTCCATCAGGGAGGTTATCTCTCATTATGAATTACTGCACTCTTAGAGATCACTATTTGCTCGTGGGTACTTGAGGTAAGCTGTTTAATCCAGTGGAGCAATTGATGATGGACTGCATAGCTGGGCATCATCCAGCATGGTGTAGTGGTAGAGATAACTGCTGAGGACAAACAGTAGTATTTTAAATTAAATATTACCTGCTTATTGACTATTCTAGAATTTTGCTAACGCTTTTGCTGTGGTGGACACGTGTACACGTCCTGTTCTAATGCTCCCCAGCTGCTGTGGACATGTATATGTGAGTTATGCTGCTGATACTACCTTGCCACTGATGTCTGTATACTTCCTGAGCCACCAGCCTCACTGCTACAGATGAGTTATTTTATATCTCGGAGAATAAAAGAGATTTGAGTATTTATTATACAACATATGTATCTCTTTAAACACTATAATTTACAAAAAAAAACTCATTTCAATATCTTGAAATATTTATGAAATATGATGATTGTTATGACCATATAATTCCTGATCTACATGTATGGAAGTGGGCATGTCGTATGTGACTGTCAATTGGTTACAAAAATCAATAACTTGAGAATCAAACGAGATATTGTTCTGCTCTCAATTTTAAATAAAAAAACTGATATCTTACATACATTTAATATACGACAATATATGAGCTAAAATCAAGAACACACAAAGTTTATGCAATGTGTTTTTGTCTCTGAAATCTCTCTAAAATTTTGTTCAATGTATTACTTAATTTGATGCAGCACAGTGACTATGATGAATAACAAAAAGACATTCAATCCTTTATCGAGCAAAGATATCACACCATAAGATGTGCAAAAATTAAATTTTTTCAGACAACAGTATTTGTAAAATCGAATGACAAGTATTTCACAGAAACACTATGCACAAACGTCTGTTGGATATAAAAATCAACAAGTCAATAATGAAATGAGATAGTATTCTGTTCTCAACTTTTTTTAAAATCTGATATCTTATCTACATTTCATACACTGGAAGGTATGAGCTAAAATCAATCACATGCAAAGTTTATGGAATGAGTTTTTACCCCTGCAAACTCTTTAAAATTTCATGCAGTGTTTTACTTAATTTGATACAGCACAATAACTATGATGAATAATGAAAACAAAATCAGTCCTTTATCAAGCGAAAACATCATATTGTAACATGTGCAAAAATAAAATTTTTTCAATGAATAGTTTCTGTAAAATTGGATGATAAGTAATTTATAGCCATAGAATGCTGTCTCCGAACAGCATTTAGCAAGCTGTACAGCCACAAACAAAACCACGCTCAGCGCAGAATGTAGAGAGCACATCTGTAGCAGTGAAAGGGATAAGGGAATCATTGTATGAGTCTAGAAAACTTGTTCTCCATTCAAGAAGCAATTCAACTCAATGTGTATTTTATTTTATCTACATCTACATTTATACTCCGCGAGCCACCCAACGGTGTGTGGCGAAGGGCACTTTATGTGCCACTGTCATTACCTCCCTTTTCTGTTCCAGTCGCATATGGTTCACGGGAAGAACGACTGCTGGAAAGCCTCTGTGCGCACTCGAATCTCTCTAATTTTATGTTCGTGATCTCCTCGGGAGGTATAAGTAGGCGGAAGCAATATATTCAATACCTCATCCAGAAACGCACCCTCTCGAAACCTGAACAGCAAGCTACACTGCGATGCAGAGCGCCTCTCTTGCAGAGTCTGCCACTTGAGTTTGTTAAACATCTCTGTAATGCTATCACGCTTACCAAATAACCCTGTGACGAAACTCGCCGCTCTTCTTTGGATCTTCTGTATCTCCTCCGTCAACCCGATCTGGTACGGATCCCACACTGATGAGCAATACTCAAGTATAGGTCGAACGAGTGTTTTGTAAGCCACCTCCTTTGTTGAAGGACTACATGTTCTAAGGACTCTCCCAATGAATCTCAACGTGGTACCCGCCTTACCAACAATTAATTTTAGATGATCCTTCCACTTCAAATCGTTCCGCACTCATACTTCCAGATATTTTACAGAAGTAACTGCTACCAATGTTTGTTCCGCTATCATATAATCATACAATAAAGGATCCTTCTTTCCATGTATTCACAATACATTACATTTGTCTATGTTATGGGTCAGTTGCCACTCCCTGCACCAAGTGCCTACCTGCTGCAGATCTTCCTGTATTTCGTTACAATTTTCTAATGCTGCAACGACTCGGTATACCACAGCATCATCCGCGAAAAGCCGCATGGAACTTCCTACACTATCTACTAGGTTATTTATATATATTGTGAAAAGCAATGGTCCCATAACACTCCCCTGTGGCACGCCAGAGGTTACTTCAATGTCTGTAGATGTCTCTCCATTGAGAACAACATGCTGTGTTCTGTTTGCTAAAAACTTTTCAATCCACCCACACAGCTGGTCTGATATTCCGTAGGCTCTTACTTTGTTTATCAGGCAACAGTGCGGAAGTGTATCGAATGCCTTATGGAAGTCAAGGAAAATAGCATCTACCTGGGAGCCTGTATCTAAGATTTTCTGGGTCTCATGAACAAATAAAGCGAGTTGGGTCTCACACGATCACTGTTTCCGGAATCCATGTTGATTCCTACAGAGTAGATTCTGGGTTTCCAGAAACGACATGATACGCGAGCAAAAAACATGTTCTAAAATTCTACAACAGATCGACGTCAGAGATACAGCTCTATAGTTCTGCGCATCTGCTCAATGACCCTTCTTGAAGACTGGGACTACCTGTGCTCTTTTCCAATCATTTGGAACCTTCCATTCCTCTACAGACTTGCGGTACACGGCTGTTAGAATGGGGCAAGTCATTTTGTGTACTCTGTGTAGAATCAAATTGGTATCCCGTCAGGTCCAGTGGACTTTCCTCTGTTGAGTGATTCCAGTTTCTTTACTATTCCTTGGACACTTATTTCGATGTCAGCCATTTTTTCATTTGTGCGAGGATTTAGAGAAGGAACTGCAGTGCGGTCTTCCTCTGTGAAACAGCTTTGGAAAAAGGTGTTAAGTATTTCAGCTTTACGCGTGTCATCCTCTGTTTCAATGCCATCATCATCCCAGAGTATCTGGATATGCTGTTTCGAGCCACTTACTGATTTAACGTAAGACCAGAACTTTCCAGGATTTTCTGTCAAATCAGTACATAGAATTTTACTTTCGAATTCACTGAACACTTCACGCATAGCTCTCCTTACGCTAACTTTGACATCGTTTAGCTTCTGTTTGTCTGAGAGGTGTTGGCTGCGTTTAAACTTGCAGTGGAGCTCTCTTTGCTTTCGCAGTAGTTTCCTAACTTTGTTGTTGAACCACAGTGGGTTTTTCCTGCCCCTCACAGTTTTACTTGCACGTACCTGTCTAAAACGCATTTTATGATTGCCTTGAACTTTTTCCATAAACACTCAACATTTTCAGTGTTGGAACAGAAATTTTCATTTTGATCAGTTAGGTAGTCTGAAATCTGCCTTCTATTACTCTTGCTAAATAGATAAGCCTTCCTTCCTTTTTTTATATTCCTATTTACTTCCATATTCAGGGATGCTACAACGGCCTTATGATCACTGATTCCCTGTTCTGCACTTACAGAGTCGAAAAGTTCGGGTCTGTTCATTATCAGTAGGTCCAAGATGTTATCTCCACGGGTCGGTTCTCTGTTTAATTGATCGAGGTAATTTTCATATAGTGCACTCAGTATAATGTCACTCGATGCTCTGTCCTTATCACCCGTCCTAAACATCTGAGTGTCCCAGTCTATATCTGGTAAATTGAGATCTCCACCTAAGACTATAACATGCTAAGAAAATTTATGTGAAATGTATTCCAGATTTTCTCTCAGTTGTTCTGCCACTAATGCTGCTGAGTCGGGAGGTCGGTAAAAGGAGCCAATTATTAACCTAGCTCGGTTGTTGAGTGTAACCTCCACCCATAATAATTCACAGGAACTATCCACTTCGACTTCACTACAGGATAAACTACTACTAACAGCGACAAACACACCACCACCGGTTGCATGCAATCTATCCTTTCTAAACACTGTCTGTGCCTTTGTAAAAATTTCGGCAGAATTTATCTCTGGCTTCAGCCACCTTTCCGTACCTATAACGAGTTCAGCTTCGGTGCTTTCTATCAGCACTTGAAGTTCCGGTACTTTACCAATGCAGCTTCGACAGTTTACAATTACAATACCGTTTGCTGCTTGGACCCCGCATATCCTGACTTTGTCCCGCACCCTTTGAGTCTGTTGCCCTTTCTGTACTTGCCCGAGGCCATCTAACCTAAAAATCCACCCAGTCCACGCCATACAACCCCTGCTACCAGTGTAGTCACCTGCTGCGTGTAGTGGACTCCTGACCTATCCAGCGGAACCCGAAACCCCACCAACCTATGGTGCAAGTCGAGGAATATGCAGCCCACACAGTCGCAGAATCGCCTCAGTCTCTGATTCAGACCCTCCACTCGGCTCTGTACCAAAGGTCCGCAGTCAGTCCTGTTGACGATGCTGCAGATGGTGAGCTCTGCTTTCATCCCACTAGCGAAACTGGCTGTCTTCACTAAATCAGATAGCCGCTGGAAGCCAGAGAGAATTTCTTCTGATCCATAGCAACACACATCATTGGTGCCGACATGAGCGACCACCTGCAGATGGGTGCACCCTGTACCCCTCATGGCATCCGGAAGGACCCTTTCCACATCTGGAATGACTCCCCCTGGCATGCACACGGAATGCACATTGGTTTTCTTCCCCTCTCTTGCTGCCATGTCCCTAAGGGGCCCCACTACGCGCCTGATGTTGGAGCTCCCAACTACCAGTAAAACCGCCCTCTGCAACCACCCAGATCTTGCAGACTGAGGGGCAACCTCTGGAACAGGACAAGCAGCCAAAGGAAGACGGCAGAAGGAGACTACGCGATTTTACACTATTCAGGTACTAAAGCTCCCAACTACCAGTAAGCCCGCCCTCTGCAACCACCCGGATCGTGCAGACTGAGGGGCAACCTCTGGAACAGGACAAGCAGCCATGTCCGGCCAAAGATCAGTATCAGCCGGAGACAGAGCCTGAAACCGGTTCATCAGACAAACTGGAGAGGCCTTCTGTTCAGCCCTCCGGAATGTCTTTCGCACCCTGCCACACCTCGAGATGACCTCCCACTCTACCACAAATGAGGGGTCAGCCTCAATGTGAGCAGTATCCTGGGCAGCCACAGCTATAGTCCCATGGGGGGATGCGTGGGATGAGCTGGCCGTCCCCAACAAACCCCCATCCAGACCCTCACAGTGATGCCCATTGGCAACAGCCTCAAGCTGTGTGACCGAAGCCAACACTGCCTGAAGCTGCGAGCTAAGGGATGCCAACTCAGCCCGCATCCGAACACAGCAGATGCAGTCCCTATCCATGCTAAAGACTGTTGTGCAAAGAACGTCTGAACTAATCTACAGAAAGCACAACAATTCGACACAAAATTTGAACGGTTATTAAAATACAAGACTGCCTAGTCAATGCAGTAATGCTCCTACTTGCACACTGCTGACACACCGCTTGGCGGCGGAAGGAGACTACGCGATTTTACACTATTCAGGTACTAAAGTGCGATGCTACAACTCTCAAATACTATAATACGCCGAAATTTATGAATTAAACAATGCAAGTACCCAAAAACATGCAAAGAAATTAAGAATTAAACTATGTAACAAATAAGTGAGCTAAGAGTATTACGACTTGCTGCTGGCATCTGCTTATCCAACAGCGATGTTCATATAGTGAAACTGCTTCCAGTAATAATTACTGGCATTTACTGTCAACAATTATTTCAAAGAAGGTGTATAAGTCATGTCACTGCATACTTTGGAACATCAACATTGCCATGAGTCTTATTAGGCTATGATAGAGATATAATCATTTCAAGCAAATTACTTTAAGCCAAGAAAAAGTCAACGGCCATTGTTTACATGGTCACAAAAATATGGTTCAAATGGCTCTGAGCACTATGCGACTTAACTTCTGAGGTCATCAGTCGCATAGAACTTAGAAACAATTAAACCTAACTAACCTAAGGACATCACACACATCCATGGCCAAGGCAGGATTCGAATCTGTGGCCGTAGCGGTCGCTCGGTTCCAGACTGTAGTGCCTAGTACTCGCACGGCCACTCCGGCCAGCTACTGGGCACAAAGCAAGCTTGTGCAGACTATGCTTTCACCTGATGACAGATAGTAAATCTTTTGCATAGAGTCTTGCAAGCTTTGGCACACTGTTAGATCTTTCATTGACTTGTACACCTAGAAATGCATTTCTGGCCAACTAGGAAGCATATTAACACAGCCACACTTCACTGCATGTTGTCATGGAGTATGACAAGGTTTTAAATCAACGGAAGGGTGTGCCTTGCAGATTACTGTGACAATACAGCACACAACAGACCATTTCCTGACTAATGCAGCAAAAATTGTCCACACTGTATGCAATGATGTCACAGAACAATTAATGATAAATTTTTTACACAGATTGTAAATTTTCCTATAGCTTTGATATAGGCTATCAATGAATGGTAGTATGAGCCTCCTAGCTGTAGAAGAAAAAAATTTTTGAGTTGTCATTCCATGGGTTCTGCAGGATGAAATCTTACAGCTCTGCATTGGACTGGATGCATAGAAGGAGGGAGTGTGTGTGTGGGGGGGGGGGGGGGTGACTGTTTAATCACAGAAAGTATCTAGTGCAACATCTCATCTACTGGCAACATATAAAAACTGAGATATTAGGAGACTAATCTGAGAGTGATGCAACAAGGCTGCAATGCTACACATGGTCATACCATGGCCAACACCCAAGGAACTGTGAGTCACTCCACTTTGATTTAATGGAATCTTTCATGAAAATATTGCCCTCTCTATATACTCTTACAGTAAAGATGTACTTCCCAACTGCCAAAGCAAAATCTGAGGTTTGAATGGCATCACCTATTTGACAATGGAGACAAGGAAAAAATATCTTGTACAGATTTACAAACAACAAATTCTGTAGTTATCAAGGGACAACTCCACAGAAGCTTGGTTAATCATCTGAATCACCAGCCAGACTTCAGCTTTCTAATTGTTGACAGTTAGAAAGCACATGGGGCATTCTGCAGCAAATGGCACTGAAGGTGCAGCCGAGTAGAATCTGGCACAGTCAGACATTGTCCTAGGTGGGCTTGGCACAATGTGAGTTCCCAGAACCAAATTGGCCTAATGTGCCACGGTAACCTGGCAGGTACACTGTGCTGGGCATCCTACTGTGAGCTGGCTTTCATCACTACAGCTGTGCATCACTGATGCTCAAGTGACCCAAAGAGTGCCCAGCTACTGGTGAACACAGTCAGATCTTCCACAGGAAACATTCCATCTGCTAGTATCGCTTGTGATGCAGTGCTCTGGACAATGTTGATCTTGCTAATGACTGAACTTTTTTGTTGCCTTGCTAGTGAGCACTACTTATTCCCCTTACCTTGTGCATTATAAACATCCCATTGTAAATTTGCAAATAGTATTTGCAGAAACACAGCAAATACGAAACATTCATGCACATAACTGGTTACAGGGCCAGTTAACAATCACTTTACGGATTTCCATCATCACTTTTCAGTACATATCTGTAGGAAGCAGTTCTCGTCTAATGAGGTTGTTGGCAATAAGAAATAAGGTGGTCGTGTCCAAAGTGGGAATACACACACAGATCTGAATTCTTCATGGAAAATATAGGAACTAGTACATATGTACTACAAGTAAACCCAAGCAAGCAACTGAAACATGACATCTGGACATATATGGGCTTTGTTTGTAATAGTCACAGATGTATGAGTTGGGAAAAGAGATTTAGCAAATGTTTGCAACTATATTCATTTAATGCTTCGCACAGAGTAAAATGCCCTTGTAAATGTATAAACAGTTGCATCAAATGTAGTACTAGATAAGATGTTGACATTTCAGAGGTCTTTGAATGAACAAATTTGTCTGTGTAAGTAAATATCTTACATTATGTACAAAAACATTTTTTTTTTTTGTGATCTACAGATGCCCCTACTCACACTAGAAGCAAAGCAATATGTCAAAAGGGGTTCTGTCCAAATTTGTAAACTATTTTTGCAGCAATCAGAAGTAAGGAATGCATCTTGGTGTGGTGTGTGCTATCATAAATCGTGGTATCTCTTTCAAGCTTTTGAGACAAAAGTAATTACTATCCCACACTACAACAGTGTCTAGGATGCTGCCATATTCCTGCATGAGGTATAGTTGAGAAATTTGCGCAAAAGCACCAAAAGCAGGAAATATTGCATTTATACTAGATGGTTGATCAACTGATAAGTACATGTGCCACCAGTATGCTACTGCCATTACTCATTACAAGTAGGATCCGCTAAGTAGGTTTCTGCTCATTAACAAAGTTCCTGGAGATGTACCACACAACAGAAAAAACATTGATGGTGCAATTAATTCAACAAAAAGACGAAGAGAGACTGGATTTTAATGCCACTGTAATTGCGATGTCATTAGATATGGAACAGAAGCTCAAATAGTGAAGTATAGGGAACAAAATTGGCTGCTTATTTTCAGAGGAACCTTCCTGGCACCTGGCTTCAGCAGTTTCAGGAAACCAAGAAAAACCTAAATCATGGATGGTTGTACGAGTAGCTGAGCCACCATCCTTCTGAACATATGTACAGTGTCTTATCCACTGCATCACCTTGCTCAGTAAATTAGTTAAACTGCAGATATTGGTATATATGTTGAATTATTATTATTATTATTATTCTTTTCTCAGACGTTATGTCTGGTCAAAAATGGAAAGTGACACGGACCTTGATCAAGCGTGACTTCCTTTTAACTGTATGGTATATGTTATATTGCATTTAAGAACTTTCGGGTAATTGAACATGTATCAATAATTACGGATTTCTGTAGTTGTATATATAAGTTTGGATGTAGCTGTATTGCATTGATGTACTGGTGGATATAATAATAACAATAATAATAATGATAATAATAATAATAATAATAATAATTATTATTATTATTACTACTACTATTATTATTATTATTATTATTATTATTATTATTATGAGGGGAGATAAAAAATAAATGGGATTTTTGTTCCTGCACATCAACAGTTGGTAGGATTGGCCCTGCACTTCTGCTTTGCTTAGGAGGGACCATCAGAAGTGAGGAGAGCATGCTGTTAGATATTTCCCACTGTTTCGTCAGTAATGCTCACGATGTCTGAGCAACAGTGCATCCCTCCATTGCGCAACGCATCTTTATCAAATTTCTTGCTCGTGAAGGAGTTACAGGAGTGGAAATTTGCCAAAGATTGCCTGCGCAGTTTGGTGATAAAACATTATCAAGGAGGCGTGTGTTTGCCTGGCATAAAAAGTTCAAAGGAAGGACAAGAACATGTGGAAAATCAGCAACACGATCGCCATCCTCAGACCAGCATTACAGACAAAAACATTCATGAGGTTAAAGACATTACTGATGACGATCGATTGGTGAGAGTATCAGAAATTGCACAAAAAGTCAGAATCAGTTATGGGAGCTGTCAAGCAACCATCACAAATGACCTATAGTTCTGTGAAGTTTGTCCCGGATGAGCCCCCAACTTTTGACCGAAAATCTGAAGTTGAGATGTTTGGAGGTCTGTCAGAGGCTTACAACAAGGTTTGTGGAAGAAAGTGATGCATTTTTGAGTCAGATCATCACCTGAGACAAAACATAGGTTCACCACTACACTCCAGAATCCAAACATGCCGGTAAGGAGTGGTGGAGGAAAGGGGAGGCAGCACCAGTGAAAGCCAAGACTCAACTGTCAGCTGGCAAGGTTCTTTCAACCATTTTTTTCGATCAGCGAGGCATTTTGCTGAGTGATTTTTTGCATGAGCGATGCACGATCAATGCTGCTTACTACTGCGAACTGTTGAAAAAGGCAAGAGTTGCATATCACTGACAAGATTAATCAATTCGACAGGTCATCCTCCTCCACGACAACGTGTGATCCCATACTGCAGCTCTAACTGTCTACGAGCTACAGGAAATGCAGTGGACTACACCTGATCATCCTCCTTACAGCCCGGACTTATCATCCTGTGATTTCCATTTATTCGGATCGCTTAAAGAAGCTCTAGGAGGGCGACAATTTGAAGATGACGAGAGTGTGGAAGACTTTGTGCCCAACTGGCTGATGACATGACCCAGTTATTTTTATGATGAGGGCATCAAAAATCTGCCCATACACTGGGACAAATGCATTTCCAAAGCAACGATCCCATTTATATTTGATTCATCCTATTATTATTATTATTATTATTATTATTATTATTGTCTTTATGTTTCACAACAAAGAGTACATTGTTAGGTACAATCAAAATATGAGGACCGTTCTCTCCCCCCCACCCCCACCCCAAACCTCCGATAGGGTACAAATAAAAGACAAGTTCATAGAAAACAATTATTTTATTCCCAAAAGTACTTTTTTTCAACACAATTACTGAAAAGACTGAGACATTTATCATACCTGTAGACAAGCTTTGCAATACCCTCTTCAAAAAATGTTGCCGCCAATGACTGCAAATGAGCATTGATGTTGTTTTGAAGATCTTCGATGGTTTGAAAGTGCTGCCCTCCCTGCCATGTCTTCAGTCATCATTCCTGTTAGTTTGTTTGTTTTGAATGACCAAATTTTTGACTTCAGGAATTGTGTTGATCCATGACAATGCTCATCCACACACTGCTGGCACAACCCAATGGCGCCTTGAACAATTTCAACGGGACATTTTCAATCATCCGATGTGCAGTCCTGTCCTGGCACCTAGTGGCTTTCACCTTTTCTCTGAACTGAAGATGTGGCTAGGAGGGCAGCACTTTCAAACCAACGAAGATCTTCACAACAATGTCAATACTCATTTGCAATCATTGGGGGCAACATTTTTTGAAGAGGGTATTGCAAAGCTTGTCCATAGGTACGATAAATGTCTCAATCTTTTCGGTGACTATGTTAAAAGAACCATAAGTGTATAAAACTTTTGGTAATAAAATAATTATTTTCTATGAACTTGTCTGTTATTTATAGCCTATCAGAGGTTGAAAAAACATCCCTCATTTTATTCCATGTTCCTTTCAGCTTCCTCAGGAATAAGGCTGTTGACTCAAGTGACTTTATGAGTACTTTGTGCAAGATGATGATGGTTCTGAACAGCACAAGATAATGTATTTCAGTGTCTTTACTACAATTTTGGTTCCTAAATAAAGCCTCTTAAAACTGTGTGCCACTAATCCTAGGGGCACTAATGATGATGAGGATGAAAACAGTTTTTATATTCCGCAGTTGCCTGACTTCAGTGCTAATATACGTATATTTCAATTTCTTGTAACAGAACTCAGTATTAATCACACAGGACTGAGATGATAATTAACAGGCACGATATTTTATCTGGATGATGCACGACGGCACCAGGCTTGTTAGTTGCTATAGTTCTGACGGTACAAATTAGCTGAATGTACACAATACTGTTACATCAAGCTGTCATGACTGCTATTGCAGAATTTTTTGGAGAGATTTGGTACTCCTTTAGATCTGCAGATTTGCTGTTATTATTTATTTCACCACAGAGGAGGGAGCCAATGTAAGATTTGAAGGGATCATCTAGTTTAGCACACTGCCTGTCTATATTTAAAATTATACATTTAATTATGATTATGGGGAGAAGGATACTAAACATCGTACAGCAATCGGCCAATGCAGTTCATCTCCAAATCAAACCACCAATATCATATTTTTTGTAACAATTCAGACAACTATGATGCTGACCATTGTGAATACATGGACTGAACACTGTGACAAAAGAAATGCTAATTTAATAAATTAAATAGATTATCAATGATCTGGTGCAGTATTTAATAGTTTCTCCTGGGTTGTTAACAAACTGCAGTAAGATAAGGGTCCAGCATCTGAGTGACCCATATTAATAGAGGTTCATGCAAAAGACTGAAGATCATAGGTTCACTGCTAAAACGTAGAGTGGATTTTTATTTACCTCGCTTAGAAAAATTAAAGCTACAAAAACGAATTGTTGTAACACTTTCCTAATTATTCTTCGGATGAATAATGATGATATATATGTCAGAGAGATATCTGGTGACAGTGAAACTGCACACAGGGCATAGGCCTTTCAAAATTGACAATTTTGTTCCTAAACCTCCTCATGAGTGGCCATAAGAGGATGCTTATGGTGAGAAGATGATTGAAGCATGAGCTCATGAGGAAACTGATGAAATGGATATCTACATCAAGCCTGAACACGCCATTGCTGACATCTTGACTTTTTGAAAAAATAGCAAATAGCATTATAATTCGTTTAAAGCTGATTATGTACACTGATAATGCACATTTTTATTAACTTTCTGAAATTTATTACAAGTGAAGATAAAACCCCTAAATTTTGTAGGTGGCGCATTCAGTACTGTATACCATCTGCACGACTACCTCCATTTCAGCATGATTGGAATAGTTTTAATTTGCAAAATACATAGGTTGTACTCTGCTAAGACTTTTGTATAAAAATATATATCTCTGACACTAACTGCATGACACAATTTAATCATACCTATTTGTGAAAATTGATACTTTTTTAATTATTATATCCTTTGCTTTACTGTATGTACTGTTACAGAATGCCAGAGACACCACCTAACTCTGCAACTTAAATAGAGCAGATGAGATACACAGAGACATTCTCTGATTTTTAGTTCTTAAAATTGCTTTCAGTATGGCATATACCTCAAGTTGGGACTTGTACTGCAGTTCTTGTTGCTGTGCAGCTTCCAGTGTTTCACGTAGCTGCTGGATCTTAACAAGGTTTTGCTGTCGTGCAACTTCAATGTTATCAAACGGTGGTCGCTGAGGGCCAGGACCTCCTAGTACCTGACCAGCTCGCATTGTACCTCCTGGGCCTTGCTGCTGTTGCTGCTGTTGTTGCTGCTGCTGGGACTGTTGCTGTTGCTGCTGTTGCTGTTGTTGTTGTTGCACAAGAAGTAGTTGTCGATCCTGTCCCTGCAGGACGAGAATAATAATGGTATATTCAATTTATGTAATCACAATACAGTGCTTGAAAAATGTATTCAACATAGAATTATCATTACACAGGACACTGGCAATAAGATGGCTGCCATTGTAGGAACTTAACTTTTTCTGAAAATGGATTACTGGATTTGTGTGTACACTACTAGTGATCTTGCCAGAAAAAAAGAAAAAAAACTATTACAATGCAGGACAAAACCTGAAAAAAAATCAATGCGCAAACATTCCACAACCAAGAAATACAAAAAAGCTGGCAGTGGAATGTGCTGAACAAACATAATGGAAAACTGTTCAGAAACACTGACAAATGACAATGTACCTCTAGTTTTAAAATTTTCCTGCTCATGTATGAGGTGTGTTCAAAAAGTAACAGTCATTTTTTAATTTTGCATGATGTGTTACTACAGTTTCAATTTCTTATTGATGTTATTTTGATTAACAAAATGTTAGCAATAATGAATATTTAGCCTGTTGTCAGCTGTCCAAAATATTGTGTGTGCTCTTCGGTATTATTTATTTTGTATGAAAATGCATCAGAGAATTTGCATTAAATTTTGCTATAAGAAAGGAATAAAGTGCAAATTTTCTCCTCCTGAAGATATGCTAGCTTCCCAATTCCTTGTAATATTACAGTTTTGCCAAGAAAATTTTCTTTTCGCTACAAATAATAAAAATGTAAAAACTTGCTCTGGTTTGTTTATTTTGCTTAGCCTTTGCTTATTTTGCTTAGCCTTAGCCTAGAACATAGGCTTTGTCCACAAGGCACTGGATGAACTGTCTTTCCTATAAATGTGCAGGAATGATTTGTGAAGGTAGATGTCATTTTTTCCAGCAGTGGAAAGTCCAGGCTGGAATACAAACAATTATGGAAAGGACTGATTGCCATTCACCATATAGGTGACATGCAGAGTTGCAGACAGAAACAATTAAAAGCTTGTTACACATTAAGCTTTTGGCTGAAGCCTTCATCAGAAAAGAAAAAAATACACATGTATTCATACAACTACGTGTGCCTCACACACAAATGACTCTTGCTGTTCAGGCTAGAACGAAACTGAAAAGCGCTGAACAGGAGCAACAATCAGTAATGGCAGACCAACGACGGAAGAACAAAGTGCAATTGATGTCCTCTTTCGCCGCCCATTCATGGTGCAGAGATGAAGATGCTACACCACAGTCCTTGAAATTTAAGAGCCTATTCACCACCAGCCCAGCACATTGTATCTACGACAGACTGGAACGAGCTTTTCTTCATGAACGAAGTCATACAACACGGAGAGACTTGGCAAGAAAGAATCAGGAATGTCTGGACATGTTCTATCAGCAAAGTAGCAGAATGCATCGAGGCGAATTGGACAAGGTGGACAGCATCACTCACAGGATCATGCAGAATGAACTAGAGTGCTGCACTGAGCACCAGAAGATAAAGTTTGAAAGATGCCAGAAGCAGACTGACAAAGCGATTCCTGATATTGAACATTTCGAAGCACAGGCACTGGACTCTGCAACTTGTAAACCTAAGATGTGGTACAGATATGTTAATGATACTTTCTTTGTGTGGAGCCATGGAGAAGAACAGCTCAGTGGCTTCCTAAGACACTTGAACAGCCTCCACACCAACATAAAATTTACCACGGAAGTAGAAAAGGACAAGAAACTACATTTCTACATGTGCTGGTCACAAGGGACGGTGAAAACCTGGGACATAGCGTGTACTGAAAACCAACACACACGGACCGATACCGGCACAAACTATCAAACCACCACCTGAGCCAGAAAAAGAGGTATGATTCATACGCTCCTAACATGAGGAGGATGAATATGTGAGCTGCAGTACCTCAAATGTGAACACCTAGAAAATGTTCTGAGGAGCAATGGGTACTACACAAACTATATTCGAAGTGTAACAGAGCCAAATACTTGCCAAAGTACGAAATCAGAAAAAGAAATGTCGGGTATGGCCTTTCTGCCATACAATCCCAGATTGATGGACAGAATTAGCTGTACATTGCACAAACATTGTGTAAAGACAATTTTCAAACTGACAAGGAAGATCAAAGAATGTCTTAGACTGGCAAAGGATAAAAGGAACTCACTTGCAATGTCAGGAATATACCGCATACAATGCATACGCGGAAATGTTTATGTCGGAATGACTGAATGGTCAATCAGCACTATGATCAAAGAACATAAGTGACACTGCAGGTTGGGGCAGGTGGAGAAATTGGCCATGGCAGACCATGTAATAAAATTCAGCGACACGGAAATTCTGGCTGTAGAGAAGCACTATCACACCCACTTGTTCAGAGAAGCTGTAGAAATACACAAACACGGGAACAGATCAACAAGAAAGAAGAATGCCTTAAGGTAAAAGGATCTTGGGTTCCCGTACTGCAGCGGACGACCATCGCAGCTAGCAAGAGGAGAACCACACCGGATATGACCACGGAGAAGCACCAGGCACATATAGTCTGTGGCCGTGAGCACGGCTCCAGTTCAAGGTGAAGCACTGACAATGCCAGCCACTCGTGCTGGCGAAATGTCAGTAAAATCATCAGATGAACGTCGGCCGAAGACGGAAGCAAATAGGCAGTATGTCAATCAGTAATGAAGTGGGGAAGGGACTGCAGGAGACAGGTGGAGAAGAGGAAACAGTGCTGCTGGTGGAGTGTGCAGGGACTAGATATGGCAGACAAGGCTAGATGGAGTGTGAAAGGACTAGAGATGGCAGACAACGCTATCTGATGCAGCACTGGGAGGCTGTGGGGGTGGAGGTTGGGAAAAAAGAGAGCAGAAAGTTGAGGAGCAGAAAAGGGGAAAAAGAATGGTGGGTGCATTGGCATAGGACAGTGCACAATGAGGGTGAGGTGTGATGAGTTGGGAGGAGGTGATAGGACAGAGGGAGCTGAAACTAACTGTTGGGTGGTGGGTGTGGGTACAGTAGGTTACAATAAAAGACGTTAAAAGATGAATATCAACAATTTTGAATAAGGGTAATGGAATGTAGCAGAAGTCACCCAGGTGACACTGAGGAAATTAGATTAGAAAACGACTGAAGATTAGAGTTTAACATCCCATCAACAGTGAGGTCATTAGAGACAGAACACAAGCTTGGATTGCTTCAATGATCAAAAAGGAAATTGGCCACGCCCTTTCAAAGCAACTTTCTCTACATTTGCATGCACTGGTTTAGCAAAATCATGACAAACCTAAATCTGGATTGCCAACAGGGATTTCAACCGTCATCCTCCCAAATGCCCCAGTGTGCTAACCAATGTGTCACCTCACTCCATATGAGGAAATGGGACACTAAAATCAGCAGACAAGATCTGCTAATAAGGGACCAAAAAACTGACAATGGCAAAGGTAGAGAGGATATAAAGTATAGTTTTGCAATAGTAAGAAATCTTTTCTAAAAAAAGATACATCTGTCAACATCAAATATGAATTTTGGTGTCAACATCAAATATGAATTTTGGTGTCAGGGAGTATTTTATGAAAGCAACTGTTTGGAGTGCAACATGATACGGAAATGAATCCTGGATTAAAACAATAAAGACAAGAAGAGATTAGAAGATGGTGCCACAGAAGAAAGCTGAAAATCAGATGGGCAGAGGGGTTGAGTAATAAAGGGATACTGGTTCAAACTGGGGAGAAAGGAATTCAAGCACAACTTGCCAATAAGAAGGGATAGGTTGACAGGACATATCCTGAGGCATCAAAGCTGAATACAGTAAGCAGGTTCAAATGAACAAAATATGTAATGAAGCATAGATGAGTGGATTTGCACACCATAGACTAGCATGGATGACCGCATCAAACAAGTCTTTAGACTGTAGACCACGACAACAAGAATGATGGATTTAAGGCTATTCTCACTTCAGAAAGTAGTAGTTTTACCTAGTATGTTAGCAAATAAGTCTTTGGATTGGAAATTAGCTCCCAATATTAAGTGGAAACGTGGTTTACAATCTTGATTTATTCTGGAAAAGCATTGTGTTGAAGCTACAGAAGAAAACATACAGTATAGCATACTATCTGGATCAGCCCAGTATCTACATCTACATCTGCAAACCATTGTGAAATGCATGGCAGATAGTACTTTATATGGTACCATATGTTAGGGACTCTTCCTGTTTCATTTAAGTGTGGAGCGCAGAAAGAATGAATATTTTAATCGCTTTGTGTTTGCTGTAATTTGTCTATCTTTGTTTTCGTGATCATTATGGAGACAAAAGATGAAGAATATCTCCAGTATCTTCACTTAATACTGGTCGTTGCAATTCTGTAAGTAGCTTTGTGTGAGATAATTGGCATCCACCTACAAGACTCTGTCAACTTGGGTATTTCAATATCCTCATGACTCTCCTCCATCAGTCAAACAAACTTGTGACCATTTACACCACCTTTCTTTGTATATGTTCAAAGTCACCTGTTAGTCTTATTTAGTAGTGTGCCACACATTCGACCATTACTCTAAAATGAGATGCCAAATGATAAGAAAGCAATCATCTCTATAGAGGTGTTTTTATTCACAGCATGTCAGTAGGGACACAGTTCTCAAAAATCAAGAGACCCAACTGCTCTTCTTTCATACACAGTAACCCCAAATTAATTATTGAGCTGCAGATAAGTACTCGTAGAAAGAAAGCTGCTCAAGAAGATTAGCTTAGTTAGACAAGTATGAGGAAGAAAATAGGTCTGATATTCCTTGAGGCACTACCTCAGAATTCAATCATTCAAAGAAATTACAGAAAACTTCTGAGAAGATATGTTACAAGAAGAATTAAGAAACACATTATTTCTTCACATTCCTTCTTGCTGCACACTGATCACAAAATAATCATGACAAAACAATCAGAGAAAAGAGAGCTGATATGGACACACACTGACTGTAGTTCTTCCTTCACACTATTCCTGAACTGAACAAGTACAAAAGGAGAATGAAGTACCCTCTGTCACAAATCAGAAGATGGCTTCCAGAGTACAGGCACATATCATTATATAGAGAACATAAGCTGTGATACTCAAACAAGAATCCTAATATCACTCAACATGAATACAGGTTCAACAATGTGTGAAAAGACAGATTGCTACTTACTGTAGAGAGGACATGTTAAGTTGCAGTCAGGCACAATTAAAAGACACTTACTTAAAGTTTTTGGCTACAGCCACCATCAGTAAAAGAGAGACCCACCATTCGTACACAGAAGCAAGCGCACCTCATGCACACATGACCACCAACTCCAGCATCTCAGGCCAGAATGCAACTATCACATAGGATGCAAGCACCAATCTGGATGCAGCAGGGAAGGGGAAGGAATAGTAATGTATGGATGGGAAGATAGATGAACACTGTCTGGTGGAGTGTGCAGAGACTAGAATGACAACGAGTGCAGCTTCAGGAGGTTGTGGGGCAGGAAGGCAGGGAGAAAAGGAGCTAAAGAGGGGAGAAGCAGGGAAAGACGGGCTGACACATTGGCAGAGGGTGGCAAATAAACAGGGTGAGAGATGAGAATGGGATGGACATGACAGGACAGAGGGGGTGGAAAATGTTGGATGGAGGGTGTGGGGTCAGTGTATTACTACAGGTTGACACCACGACAATTATGGCAGCGGAGAATGTGTTGTAAGGATAACTCCCATCTGTGCCGTTCAGAAAAGCTGGTGGCAGAGGGAAGAATCCAGATGGCTTGGGTAGCGAAGGAGCCATTAAAATCAGTGTGTTATGTTCAGCTGCACATAGTGCCACAGGGAGGGCTACTTTGCTCTCGGCCACAGTTTGACAGTGGCCATTCAATCTTGGCCCCAATTTGGTGGTGGCCATTCATCTTGGTGTACAGCTGGTTGGTAGTCATACCAATAGAAAAAGCTGGAAAAATGACATCACTGGTTTCACAGGTGGCCCAGCCCCTCATGGGGTAGGATAAACCAGTGACAGTAGTAGAATAGGTAGTACTGGGTGGATGGATTGACTGGTTTTGCATCTGGGTCTTTCACACAGGTATCATCCTTGGACTAGGATGTTGTGGAGGTTGGGTGGGCAACAAAGCACCACATTAGGGAGGTTAGAAGTCTCTTGGATAGGATGTCCCTCATTTCAGGGTGATGATAGGTAATCAAAGCCCTGGCAAAGAATATGATTCAGTTGTTCCAGTCCAGTGTGGTACTGAGTGACAAAGGGGACACTCCATTGTGAATGGTTCTTGGGAGTACTGGAAGGATTAGGGGTGTGTAGGGAAATGGCATGGAAGATCTGTTTGCAGACTAGATCTGGGGGTAGCAACTGTCTGTGGAAGCCTTTGTCAGACCCTTAGCATACAGGGAAAGGAGTTCTGCAGATATGCCATCCCGGGTGGCTAGGCTGTCCACGAAGGGTTTTTTTCGTGTGAAAGGGATGTCAGTTGTCAAAATGCAGGTACTCTTGCTGGTTAGTGGGTTTAATGTGACCAGAGGTGCAGATGGAGCCATCAGAGAGGAGGTGGTCAACATCTAGGAAAGTGGCACGCTGGGTTTAGGAGGACCACGTGAAGTGAATGGGGGAGGCGTTGAGATTGTGAAGGAACTAAGATAATGGAGATATCATCAATGAACATGGACAGACTAGGGGGTTTGGTGTTTTGGGAGGCTAGGAAGATCTCCTCTAGATAGCCCATAAAAAGGTTGGCATAGGAGGGTACCATGTGGGTGCCCACTGCTATGCCATGGATTTGTTTATATACCTTCCCCTCGAAGGAAAAATAGTTACGGTTTAGGATAATGTTCGTAGGGTGTATGAGGAATGAGGATGTGGGTTTGGAGTCTGAAGGAGGCTGGGATAGTTGGTGTTCAACAGCAGTAAGATCACGGGTGTGAGGGATCGTTCTGTATAGGGAGGTTGTGTCAACAGTCAAAAACAGGGATCCAGGAGGTAAAGGGAGGGGGACAGTGGTGAGTTGGTGTAGGAAGTGATTGGTGTCTTTGATGTGGGAGGCTAGATCACGGGCAATTGGTTGGATGAGTTGGTCCTCATTGACCGAAATTATTTCTGTGGCGGCACAAGAACCAGTCACAATCAGGTGTCCAGGATCTTTGACAGAAAGATACATAAAAAATCTAGCTCACCCGTGGCTGTGCTCACATATCAGTTGTTTTGTTATGATGGAGACTCAGTAAATTATTGTATGTGAAATAATTTCAGCTGCCTTCATGTGCTTGTCTGTTTGAGTCAGCATAACTTGTGATTAGCAATCCCCCTGGCCCCTCTATTGCCCCAACACGCAAGCAACATGGTGACACATGCAGCATCGCTGCCAAACGGAGCATGCGGAGAGGTGTGGGCATGAGTGTGAATCTATCTATTGTGCTACCTAGCTATTATACTTTATACAACTTGAACATTATGCAACAAATTCAATAATTATTTCTCAGTTTATGTTCACCGAAGTAAAAAAAAAAAAAAAAATATGTTCCATTCCCTACTTTACCCTCTTATGGGTTGGTATTTTTTTCCACCTAAAGTAAACTATGTTCTTCCTCAGAATTCAAAATTGGTCCAGTGATTTAGTCATGGGAAGATAACACACATTTGCATTTCCAATATTAGTATGGATTCACAGCACTGCTGTGGGCACCTGTATGGCACCCTCCTATGCCAATCTGTTTATGGGCCATGTGGAGGAAACTGTCATAGCCTGCCAAAACCCCTACCCCATGTCTGGTTCAGGTTCACTGAGGGTATCTTTCATGGTCTGAACACAGGGCCCAGGCATCGTACTCCTATTCCTCCACAGCCTCATTATCTTCTTTCCCACCCACTTCCCTTAGTCCTTCTCAGCCAATCATACCACACTGCTGGATATTGGCCTCCACAGGTTGGCAGAAGTTTGAAAATTTCATAAGAGGAAAAAAAAGTGCATACATAGAGACAAGACAAACATTTAAATAATTTTTGAAACTTGTTTGTGTGATCAAGAAGATATTATCTTATAAACTCTTAAACTAAGTGTTTGGAACAAGCAGATCCTTGAACCAGTCATACAACAAGATATATCTCCTCACACTGGAAGGAATGGGATACAACAGCCCAAGCAAGAACAGTCTAAAAAATAATTCAATACCACCCCTGAGTTTTGCAGTGTCTTTGAAAAGTCTACCTTGAGCCCTGTGAAATATTTCACACAAGGAATAGACTTGATTTTTCCATAGGCTTAATTTATATTTGAAAACACTGAACTTGTCTGCTATATATGTGACCGTATGTTCTTCCCCTGGATTGAGAAGTTTAAGGAATTTATTTAATTGGCTATGTTGACTGTAAAAGTGAGGTCAGAAATCCACTAAATGATCACAGATGTTTGCCACCCTCTTCCCCACTGTGGCACTGTGTGTCAGACCAAACTCGAACTTACAACCTTTTCCTTTCACTGGCAAGTGCTCTGGTGTTGTAACAGCATTCCAATGAATGATTTTAATAGCACATAGTACAGTGGCATATTAACACTCAACTTGGCCTTCAATGTCGGGCCCAGTAGTCATGTAGCAAAGCCTAGAAACTGAAAGATCATGAGACTGAATCCTTGTCAGACCAGGCAATATTTCAGTTGGTCTTTAACTGAACCATCACATCGCAATGATGTGAATATTTGCAGGAATGATACATAGTATGGATTCAGTGTTAAATTGTAGGTTTCCTTTTCCATGAGGATAACTGGTATAGATTAGGGGCACACAAGTCATCGAAGTCGCATCAATTTTGAACATTTGCACAGCCTTTTGAACTGCTCATAATAATAATAATAATAATAATAATAACAATTATTATTATTATTATATTATTATTATTATTATATGCAAGGCCTTCAAAAATATGTTCAAGTGAACTAACTCCCATTCCACATAGACTGATGAGACTACTCCACTTCTCTCTCTTTTGGACAAGATTATGAGTGACATTTACCTTATGCAATACAACTCATGTTGTGAGCATGCTGATGGGCACACAACAAGGCAGAGGCACCTATTTGTCAGATTGGAATGTCTACTATAATTTTCTAGCAGTGAACAGCTGCAAATTTCCTTTTCTTCCTACACCGAAGTGTGAGAGGAGTGCATGCATTCACAGAGTACCGTTTAACTAAGCCTATGTTAACATCCTATGGATTAAAACTTCTTGGCAGATTAGTACTGTGTGACAGACTGAACTCGAACTCTGGATCTTTTCCTGTCACAGGCAAGTGCTCTATGAACTGAGCTAGCCATGCAAGACTCACGACCCATATTTACTGCTTCACTTCCGCCATTACCTCATCCCCTACCTTCCAAACTCCACAGAAGCTCTCCTGTGAAACTTTCAAGACTAGAACTACTGAAAGAACAGATATTGCAGAGATACGGCTTAGCTACAGCCTGGGGGATGTCTCCAGAACAAAATTTTCACTCTGTAGGTATGCACTGATGTGAAATTTCCTGGCAGATTAGAAGTGTGGACCAAGACTCAAACTCAGGACCTCTGCCTTTCGAGTCTTGGTCCGGCACACAGTTTTAATCTGCCAGGAAGCTTCATATCAGTGCACACACTGCTGCAGAGTGAAAATTTCATTCCTATGGATTAATATTTGGGGATACAGTACCCACCCAAGATCATCTTAAAAACGATGTTACAGAAATTAAAGTATTTTATGTGCAGTTTCATAGATAATACATTTACTACTTAATTTTGTTGTAAATAGTCTGTCACATTTTCTTTGTGATATCCATTTATTTGGCATATCTGTCTTAGGTGCAAGAATATGCCTTGATTCACAGCTAAAATCCCAAAGATCAAAGAAAACAAAGACTTCCTGTAAAAACCTACATTGTATGACCAGTAGTCAAATATCAACAGGAATAACGGTTTTCAAAACACAGCAAGTGAATGATTTCAGGATTAAAATCATTCTTGCAGACAATCCATTTCAGAGGTTGATATTCTTCTATGTTCTTATTTATTGTTTTGTTTCAGTCTCTGAGACAGTGTAATACATCTTGAAATCACGCGAAGGTCTTCTCTGTCTATCATTTACCACAGTCATGTCTTAAGCAAAGCTCAAAACAAGCCTTCTAGTTCTACTATGTCACTACTGGAATGATCATTTAATGGTTTGCGCTGATTGCACAAGCATGGTGGGATTCCATCAGCACACCACAACCTTTAAGCTGCTTCACGGATAGAAGTTGCATAGCTTCAAATCCAGAAAAGATGCTGGTCAATCCATACCTTTGCTAGACACATCTGAGTAGTCCAATACTATGATTCAGACATTGAAAACGCATAAACAAAACGTGTTTCTGGGAGTCATCTTTGGCATCATGGACATCCACAATTGTAAAAAGATTAAAAGCATCAAACAATGGAAAATCCAGGACGGCTCCAGCTGCCAGGGACTGTGGTCGTGTGTGTGTGTGTGTGTGTGTGTGTGTGTGTGTGTGTGTGTGTGTGTGTGTTGGTGTGTGTGTTTTCGACAAAGGACTTCTTGGCTGGAAGCTCACTTTCCGATAGTCTTTCTGTTGTGCCTATCTGCGACTCAGCATCTCCATTAAATGGTGAGTAGCAACTATTCTTTTTGAAAGATTAAAAGAATTCAAGAAAAAGAAACCAATAATTTTGTGTACTTTCATTTGATAATGTCTTGTGGAGAAATGTGAGAGTAAAAGTATTCAAGACAAAGAAACCACTAACGAAATTTATCATAACTGCTTCAGGTTTTTGCTGATTTTAGGGACATTATAAGGCATATTCTACTGCCTTCAGAATAAAGTACATCAGACTGGTTAAAATAAGAAACACCATGTTTGAAAAAGGAAATATACACCACCTATGAAAACCTGCATAGTATGATGGGTGGGACATGTGTACAATGAAATATTAACCTAGTCATGGGCATCACATATAATCACTATCATAACTTATGGATGACACTTAATGGATCTAATGATATCTGTACTGGATAACTCCACAGTGAGATTTTAAATGCATCCATCAGTATCTTTCCTTCCTTAGATCTGCAAACTCTGTTTAAAGAAGGAGATCTCCTGATGGAAATAAGCTTAATTTGAAAACCATAAGCAAACTGTCCCACAGTTTCCCTCTTCAGTTAGTTGCTATACTGAATTTTCGAACTGCAGTTGGGTATCCTTTGAAACAATTTGAATCAGATGCTTCATTTTGTTTTTGTGTCAAAACATTTTAAAGGCAGCTGTGTAATATTTTGTGCACTGCTATTTTACTCAATGGGCATGCAGCTACAGTGCTACAGATTCATCTCCTTGGACATTATGTATGATATTCTTCATGGCTTTCACATTTGGTATGGTGAAGGACAATAGCAGATGCCCAATTTGCTCTCCAACTCATCTGCAACAGAACAACTTTGTGTGAATTTCTAAATGAACTGTTTCATCGTACTCAGATGTGGTGTGTTCTTGACATTGGATATTGTATGTGTGCACTGGAAACCCATTTGCATTGTTGTACTTTTATGCATTTGTCAGCACATCTAGTAACTGGCATTTATGGACTGACATTTACAAAAGAAGTTGAAGTGTGAGGCTCACAAGGAAAGAATGATGTACATTCAACCAGTTTCACAGGATCTGTAGCTACAGCAATGACCTGGAGTTTCCAAACCTTTCTGCCTATCATAACACTTTCCGCTTGCACTACACTTCAGCAAGTTGTCATCCATGTTGATTATTTGTTCTGAACTATGATTTTGTTGTTTGGTTCTCAATTTTTCTATTATTTTTGTGTGATACTGAACAAAGTCAGAAGACAGTTTGTCAAATATTGTGAATGGATATGTAAGACATCACTATCTTGACCAGGGAGTGCGGTACCAGGCAGCTGAGAGAAATGCCTTGCATATATGCACCAACTTCGTGGAAAAAAGGTTGATGGTGCCTCCCTTCTCCCTGTTAACAGAATGATAACTGTTATTAACACTGGCAAGGAAATGTTCATGAAAGAGAGGTAACTGGAAAATCATCCAAGCTAGAAATTTCCTGGAAATAGTGACTGAACAGATAAGAAGATAAGTATCACCAACAACCAGTTCATTTACCAATGATAAGATATGGCCTCAGGTTTCACCATCTTCATCATCATCATCATCATTATATTATTATTATTATTATTATTATCATCATTATTATTATTATTATTATTAGTTCCCCATGAACCATGGGCCTTGCCGTTGGTGGGGAGGCTTGCATGCCTCAGCAATACAGATAGCCGTACCATAGGCGCAACCACACTGGAGGGGTATCTGTTGAGAGTCCGAACAAACGTGTGATTGCTGAAGAGGAGCAGCAGCCTTTTCAGGGGCAACAGTCTGGATGATTGACTGATCTGGCCTTGTAACGCTAACCAAAACGGCCTTGCTGTGCTGGCACTGCGAATGGCTGAAAGCAAGGGGAAACTACAGCTGTAATTTTTCCCGAGGGCATGCACCTTTACTGTATGGTTAAATGATGATGGCGTCCTCTTGGGTAAAATATCCCGAAGGTAAAATAGTCCCCAATTCGGATCTCCAGGCGGGAACTACTCAGGAGGACGCCGTTATCAGTAGTAAGAAATCTGGCGTTTTACGGATAGAAGCATGGAATGTCAGATCCCTTAATCGGGCAGGTAGGTTAGAAAATTTAAAAAGGGAAATGGATAGCTTAAAGTTAGATGTAGTAGGAATAAGTGAAGTTCGGTGACAGAAGAAACAAGACTTCCGGTCAGGTGAACACAGGGTTATAAATACAAAATCAAATAGGTGTTATGCAGGAGTAGGTTTAATAATGAATAAAAAAAATAGGAATATTAAGTGAATATGGAATGGGGGTAATGAATGAAAGAGGATGCCGCCTGGTAGAATTTTGCACAGAGCATAACTTAATCATAGCTAATACTTGGTTCAAGAATCATGAAAGAAGGTTGTATATATGGAAGAGGCCTCGAGATACTGCAAGGTTTCAGATAGATTATATAATGGTAAGACAGAGATTTAAGAAGCAGATTTTAAATTGTAAGACATTTCCAGAGGCAGATGTGGACTCTGAACACAATCTATTGGTTGTAAACTGTAGATTAAAACTGAAGAAACTGCAAAAAGGTGGAAATTTAAGAAGATGGGAGGGACCTGGATAAAATGACAGAACCATAGGTTCTAGAGACTTGCAGGGAATGATTGACAAGAATGGAGGAAAGAAATACAGTAGAAGAAGAATGGGTAGCTTTGAGAGATGAAATAGTGAAGGCAGCAGAGGATGAAGTAGGTAAAAAGACGAGGGCTACTAAAAAACCTTGGGTAACAGAAGAAACATTGAATTTAATTGACGAAAGGAGAAATTATAAAAATGCAGTAAATGAAGCAGGCAAAAGGAATACAAATGTCTCAAAAATGAGATCGACAGGAAGTGCAAAATGGCTAACCAGGGATGGCTAAAGGACAAATGTAAGGATGTAGAGGCATATATCACTAGGGGTAAGACAGATACTGCCTACAAGAAAATTCAAGAGATCTTTGGAGAAAAGAGAACCACTTGTATGAATGTCAAGAGTTTGGATGGAAAACCAATCCTACGCAAAGAAGGGAAAGCAGAAAGGTGGAAGGAGTATAAAGGGGGTCTATACAATGACGATGTACATGAGAACAATATTATAGGAGGATGTAGAAGAAGATGAAATGGGAGATATGATACTATGTGAAGAGTTTGACAGATCACTGAAAGACCTAAGTCGAAACAAGGCCCCAGGAGTAGACAACATTCCATTAGAACTACTGATAGCCTTGTAAAAACTCTACCATCTGGCGAACAAGATGTATGAGACAGATGAAATACCGTCAGACTGCCACTCTCCCCTTGCCCACTCCACCTGCCACCACCCCTCACACCTGACGAGCTGCAGTGCTGCCACCATGTAGTCAGCTAATTTAATGTAGCAGTGCCAAGAGGTGTGTGTGTTTGTGTGTGTGTGTGTGTGTGTGTGTGTGTGTGTGTGTGAAACAAGAAATAGAAAACTGAAAACAGCACATACAAAAGTAAATGAAATATGGAGCAAATAATGGCAAAAAAGGTTGGAGCTAAACAGTATTTCATGAACTTATGATATAAAATGACCATTCTTAGGAATCTAAAAAAGAAGAAAAATAGAAACAGAAAGAATATATCATCATGAAAACAAGCGTTAAGCAACATGTCACTCTAAACGCAGCATCAACATGCATCGTTGGCTACACAGAAGAGCTAACTACAGGCAGAAATGAATGAAGTAAATGAGATAAATGCATTAACAACTACAAAGTGTATGGCACTTAGTGTTATTACAAAAAAGTGCAGCAAGTTCTCTGACACAGGTTCAGGAAATATTCTGTATGTTAAATAATGGATGAACAAAACTAATAATCACAAATCTTAAGACTCTACATACTACTAGGCATAACATGTAAATATGATCCTTTTTACCTGCACCGCTGCTTGGCTAGTGGGCACAGAGGCAGAGGAAGAAACAACTTGGCCACCTCCCATCGCAACAGTATTGGTCTGTGACAGCATGATACCAGGTGCCTGTGGTTGTCCTTGTGTGGCCCCTGGTGGCTGCTGGACACCTCCAGGTGCACTCATGGGAGCAGGAAGCGGAGGGGCACCCTGCTGTGGTCCATTGACAACCAGCAGTTATGATGCGCAACTATCACTGGGCCAAACACTAATATGGCTACATAACCCTACATAACTACTGACACCACAATGGCATTTCAGCGAAACAACACTAGCAAAGTTTCTAGTGTGACAGACAGCACACCCTTTTTTTGTGTATCCACCTGAATTATGGATGTCATTTTGCACAAATTTTGGTAACACCTCCCATTATCTTTGTTAGGTGCTGCAAGCACTAATGTTGGTTATACTCACTGTTGGTGAAGTTCAAACAACAAATATAAACACAACAGTGCTGAAAACACCTGTCAGAATAACAAGTGCAGCAGACAAAATATTGTTCAAAATGAAAGCATTAACTAGGCTAGATGTTCAAAAAAATTTCTACTAACACCAAATTATTTCCCTGTCTCTGCATCACTCATTCTCATACTTGCACAATGTTGGCTACAAGCACAACAGGCTCACTGTATACAGAATAACCCCAAATCTTAAGTAGTGCAGGTTTAACCCATTACTGGCCATTGTCCCTTTTTTGGGATGCTTATATTTTACTTATTTCTACGTAAGCAATGGAACTTTTAGCCTTTATTGTTGCACCTGTAGGTTCAACTAACTGCTATAATGCCTGTAAATGCAACTTTTTTCTAAGTACTTCACGTCAGGAAAATTATACACTTGCCGATGTTCTGTTCTCGCACTTGGCAGCACTGTATGTCTGCTGGTAGTTCATGGACGACAATGAGCTGTGATTTTGTTGTCTGGGCATGTTTGTTATGAACATATGGATGTCCGTGTAAGATTAAGTATACTTCAAATTTTTTCAAATAAGTGCAATATCGATATATTTTATGCGTCCCAATAATAGGACAATGGCATGTTACACTATCATTTATTGTTGATATGCCCTATTCTTGTATACACGTATTATACAGAGAAGAATTGCATTTTACGTTCTTTATATCTGCTTTTTTTTCCATATCCTATTCGAATCTTACGATTCCAACAGGATAAAAACATGCCGCGTGGACTTACACTTGAAGGAATTCTAGCAGAACTAGAGAACCATAAAGAGAGTGACGATGAAGATGATGACGTAGAATTGATGATTATTCCACCCGATGTAGATGTAATAACAGATGAAGAAGACATTGACGACAATGTACTGAACAATGAGTCTGTTGTACAAGATGTAGCTGGTACTTTAGAGCTCATAACCAGCAGAGATGAAGCTAATGCTGCAGTTGTACCTCCAGAAGCCAAAAGAAGGAAAGCATTAGAAGATGGAGCAGAAAGTGGTTCGTTATCTACAAAAAAATATAAATGTAAGTGGTATAAATGTCAACCAACGTACAGAAACACTAGTGAACCAGGGAAGAGCAACGAACATTATGTTGCGGAATGTCTAGCAAATAAGACAGTGCCCTAGGTGTTTGAGGATTTTTTTTTTTTTTCGGAGAAGCTAATGGATACTATTATTGAACAATCCAAAATCTATGCTTGCCAACATAACAAAATAAATTTTCTGCTAACCAAAGAAAAACTAAAATCATTTATTGGCATACTACTTCCAAGTGATTATCATAAGCTTCCCCATGAGAATATGCACTGGGAACAGGCTCGTGATGTCGGTGTTCCTTTAGTCTTCAACTCCATGTCAAGAGATAGGTTTCGAGAAATAAAGAGATTCATTCACCTCAATGACAACTCCAAAATAGACAGAAACGACACAATGTACAAACTGAGGTTGTACTCTGAAATGCTGAAACTATGTTATTATGGCAAACATTCAGCTAAAATGTTTCTGAGGGAAAAGCCTATGAAATTTGGTGTCTTACAAGTTCCAATGGCTTTCTTTATAATTTTTCGCCATACTGTGGCAAGACTGACAACAAACAGGAGCCTTTAGGTGCAAGGGTAATAAATGAACTAACCAGCATGATTCCAGAATCAGAGTATCCTAATTATAAGCTTTTTGTTGACAACTTTTTCACCAGTGTTGACACACTGATCACACTCGGAAAGAGTAAAATGAAAGCTACAGGAACAATAAGAGAGACCTGAACTAATGCATGTCCTTTGATTGACTCAAAAGGAATGGCAAAAGAAAAGGAATGAGAATTCTATGACTACATGTTTGACAAAGAGAACGAAGTTCTGGTTGTGAAATGGAGTGACAACAAACCAGTATGTGTAGCGACAAATTACAGTACTATCACTCCTCTGGGTTCTACTAAAATATACTAATGGGCAAAGAAAAAGGAAATATCTGTTACAATGCCACATCTCATTGAAGAATTCAATGCCCATGTGGGTGGCGTAGATCTACTGGACATGCAGATATCACTTTAAAGGACGAGGATAAGGTCAAAGAAATGTTAGCAGTCATTATTCAAACAGATGATAGATATCTGCGTAGTAAACACATGGAGTGCATACCAAATTGCTAACTATAATGAGAAGCTGTCACTTTTGGATGCCCGACAGAGAATAGTGGTGTTTTACCTATCAAAGAAAGCAGGATCAGTACAAAAACGCAGAGGACCACAAGGACGCAAACTGATGGGAGAATGGGTGAGCACAGATGTACGACTAGATCCTGGAAATCATTTCATTGTGCCAAGTAAAACACAGAAGAGATGTGCTTACTGAAAGAAAAAACAACAAAAATTTGTGATAGGTGCAATGTTGGTGTACACGACAAGTGTTTTGCTTCATTTCATACTGAATAGAGAGTCAATAATGTTAAAACATTCTTTATTTATTGTTTGTGTTGTTTCTTACAATATTATGCATGGAGAGTAAGGTTGTAAATTTGGATAGCGCATTTGGCTGATGTCCCAAAAATGAGACGGTTTTAGTTTTTGTTCTAATAAACTGAAAATTTTCAAAACAAATTTTTAATCAGTTAATCACTCAATGCAATGTATTTATGTATAAAAGTTTGCAAAAAAATGATCCGATAGAGTTTTGGCCAGTAATGGGTTAAGTACAATCCAGCATATATAAGCATTTCAAGGTAACAGCCTCTACTTATAAGCTCCTATGTATTTTAATGAGTTCTACTGGTGTATACTGCCATATATCACTGTGGAGCAATGCATGTGTCTGTATTAGTTGCAACTAGTCTATATCCCCGAAACATCTCCTCCTCATTGGGTTTCATGGAACATGAAGAATCAATGTGTGTGTGTGTGTGTGTGTGTGTGTGTGTGTGTGTGTGTGTGTGTGTGTGTACTTGTGTGTACGTGTCTGTGATCCTATGACCTACTCAGTTGTTAAAGTCAAATTCTAGCAATCATTAAAAAAACAGTCATAAAATACAATTCCGTTTTCCCATTTATCAATATATGATGAAAGAAAAACATACCTGTCCCTGCCTTATTAGCGCCTGGCTTGACTTTGATTGCTGTATGACACGGCGGAGACGATCCACAAATGTTGTCTGATCATTAGGGATAAACCCTAGGTATGCACGCTTCTCTGCTGTGTACAGGAGGATAAGAACTTTGATGTCACATGCTGACGTTGGTGACATGCTCGTGAAATGAACACAGCCTGCCTGAAACACCATAAAGTTTACAACACTATGGGTACCACATATACATTAGCTACATGTTGTTATGTTTTTACGGGAATGTGTTAGGCACACTTTTTGAACTTGATCTATGTAAATGCTGCTTCTGATACTTCCGTGTGGGACAGAGCATGAGGCGTAATTTTTAATATGAGACTGGTCAACATGAGAAAAAAAATAAAAACAGAAAAGTTATGCACGCGGTGACCACATTATGAAACTCTTAATCAATGCATTTGCTGTCAGGAAGACGTAGATTGTAAATACCAAGCGGTAGTGGAAATTAGTACCAGAACTGGGAAAAAGAGAGATGTCATTCCAATCCATAGGTCAAGAATGACAGTAATCAGGTGGTGGTATAATAGCAGAGGTTAAAATATAGCTAGTAATATAAAGTTACACTTTAAGTAGTTGAAAGATACAAATTGATATATGGTAACTCACAGAACCACAACCCACTCTGGTGGGCAAAGAAAGGTGTCACTAATGCCAGCCAGTAGCCAATACAACTCATCTATTTTTCCACCTCTGCTGTTGATGGGTGGTGGGTGGTGGGGATCGACCACTCAAAAGAGGCACCACTGCAAATGTGTCACGTAGAATGTCAGTGCAGGGATCCTCCTAGTGCCACCTGTGCCAGGCTTCACTATGTCCGTCTATTTATGTCACTGCTGCTAGCCAGCCGCTCAGCCCTTTTTGTCTTTGCTGGTATTACTGTGCATGGAACGTTCTTTGAATACAAAATTATTGCTGTTATACTAAATTACTCTTGTGGTTTGTTCTTTAGGACTGTATACTATGTTTGTGACACTTGTACTGAACTTGAACTGTAAAATATATCAGTCAACTTGCGTGGCGCACTATTATTTATGGTGTGAGTTAAAAAGTAAGTACCAAAGAGGATGGGATGCTATTATATGTGTGATCCCAGACAAGGAAGTATGTCAAATTAGCCCGACAATTTGATGACCTCACCTTGGATGGTGGGGATTTTAAGGTCACACAAAACTGACAACCTGAAATTGCCACTTATCCAATTCCAAAGTCAGGGCAACTCTTCATCACTCTCTCAAGTGGGCAGTATTTTTCATAAATTGAGCGGGCTAAAAGTTACTTGCAGCTGCCCCTTGATCAAGAATCACAGAAGACACCCCTTAATGAAGAAGCACAGAAGACATTGGTTGTCAACACGCCACAAGCTCTTTAGAAGTTTTAATGTTTGGTTTTCGGCATGGCACTTTCTCAATAGTTCCTCAAACAATTGCTTACAGATGTTCTAGACTGCATTAATTATTTAGATGATGTTGTTGTCACTGGGGCCACAAATGAGGAACATTTACATAATCTGTTCTCACACAAGCCTTACTCTCCATGCCTTGCCTCACCACTTTCCAGCTGTGGAACCAGTTGGCAGCAGCTGCTGATGTCTCTGAATGGGACTTGGACAATGTATTAGCACAGTGCAATGTCAACATCTCTGAACAGCCTAAGCTTTCAAAATGCTCAACGCCACCCAGCAGGAGTATTCTCATATAGGCAAGGTAGCACTTGCAATCTTTTTGCATTAAAAAAGTCCCACAGTTTTCTCTATGTAGCCAAGTTCCACTTAGTCGGCTGCTAAGCCTCCTGATCAAGTGGCCCATCGGGCACTGATCCAGTGTTCAGTCAAAATGAGGCCCTTTGTTTCCACTTAGATAATGAGGGCAGCAAACTGTGGACTACTTTCCCATCAATGGATCATGAATCACTGGCACCTTGGGAAAGGGTACAATATTGCAGGGATGGCCAGATTAGGTACACAGTCACGACTTTAACCCCCTATAGAACTATTTTCACCTCTGTCATAGGCTCAGTCTTGTGGACTGCATCTTCTGATACAAAGACAAAAACCCTCCACAGGTGGTTCTTCCAGAACCCCATCAGCCAGATGTCTTGCATCTCCTGAATCATTTAGGGTGTGTGTCGTACCAAGATGCTTCCCAGGCTCTATGTCTTGCAGCTTTGGGAGAGGATTCATCTTGATTTTGCCAGCCCTTCTCTGGACACCATCTGGTTGATAGTCGCTGACACTTACTCCCAGTTTTCCTATAGAGTTAACCAATGTTCCACCATTGTTAAGGTCATCATTAAGACACCATATACAACAATAAACCTATTATAGAGGTGGGGGAGAGGGGCATTAGAGTTCCAATTGGGTATCTGATCCAGCCACCCCTGCAGGATGATGTGCTTTCTGCAGTACTATACCCTTGCTCTTCCCCATAGGAGGCCTTCCCTGCACAGCTGGGTCAGATAATGGGCCCCAGTTCTGAGAACAGCTTTTTGCCACTTTTTGACAGTAAAATGGCATTCAACACATCATATCACCAGCTTTCCCATCCCCAAACCAATCGGAAAGCTGAGAGATTTGTTTGCACTTTCAAAACTCATATGAGAAAATATGTTGACCATTCGCTTACAAATGATGTTCTAGCCCTTTTTCCAAGTTCATATAGGGGTACACTGATTGACAAAAGGAACGGTTGGGGGTGTAGAATCTAGCAGAGCTCTTTCATGGCCACCAGCCATGCATACTCCTAAATTTCCAGCTGCTGACACAATTTGCACCACCCACTCCACCATCTCCAGACTTTACGGCAGGCACCTGAGTCTGAGTGCGAGGTTCTGAGCATCAGGACAAATGGATTCTGGCAGTCATTTGAAGCTAACGAGTCACTGTGTGTTCATCTTGAACACAGATAAAAGGACGGTAACCAGTCATCAAAACCAAATCCACCTGCGGCTGGTGGTCAACCATCTTCATCCCCAGTCACACTCCAAGATGCTCCTTGCGACAATGCCATGTGTCATTTCTCTCCTTCCCCATCTCCTCCTTTTCCCACTAGAGCTCTGGAGTCTTCCCTTCCTCCTTATCTGCAGTCTAGTACATCACCCGGTGCACTCATCACTCTCCTTTCCTCAGACATCCATAGAGGACCAGACACGGGGGAGCCACAGCAGTTGGTGCCACCAGACCGTCCTGAGCAGCAACTGGGGCACCCCAAACTTTTTGAGCCATACATGGAAATGGAGTGGCGTCCAGCGCCCTCCTCATCATTGCCATGACCCAGGTACTGCCAGCAAGTGGGCTCCTTCCGGCCACACACCCCTGTGCTGGAAAACCAGGAGCTGGTTCAGCTTGCCTGCCCCTCTGACACTTCCACAGACATCACTCTTGTCTGGCATGCCCATCGGCATAAATAATGAATCTGGAAAGACAGTGTCAGTCGTCGAGCTGCCGCACGTGCAGCAGCATTGAGATACAGTAGATCAGTTACGCTGCGTTATTTTAGGAGGAGTAGGCGTTCGCATCTTACAGTTTTTAAAGCAATAGACAACATTTCTATTACTACCAATAATTACATAGGCACCCAAGTCATCTTGCATGGGCCATCAGTGTTTTGCGGTGCAGGTTTGAACTTCACTCTCGCTAACAAGGTTACGAATGAACATGGTAATGGCTGGGTCACTGTTGCTCTTGTACGTGGACCAGAAGTCGATAAAGTAAAAGGGCTAGATAATTTCAACACACGTGATGTCATAGCTTATCAGAAATTTCAGATTTGTGAAGTTTATAACAGAGGTAAGGGTTCATCGTATTACATGTCGACTATGCCTTTGGTTCTCAGGACCAGGAATCATTGTAAAATAAATGAATTGGAATCTGTCTCAGTGTGGGTGAAACGTGTTCTGAGAACAGCTTTTTGCCAGCAAAATGGCATTCAACACATCATGTCACCAGCTTTCCCATCCCCAATCGAATCAGGAAGCTCTTTTGACAACTGTAAAAAGATCGCACTCGTTGGTGAGTAAGTGTGTAAGGCACTTATTGCAAGATGACTGTCATGTAACTGTGCATGCAGTTTCAGAAGAACTTAATTTGAATGAAAGTTGGTGCTACCAGTACGACCCTCACACAAACAGTCAAAGTGCTGAAGGGCAGATTCATAGGTCACCAGCCTCGCAACAGGTCAAATGACAACCTTCAAGAACAAAGCGAATGTTGATCGCAATCTTTCATAGTGAAGGAGTAGTCCACCACGAGTATGCACCTCCAGGTCAAACAGTGAACCAAACTCTTTACAATGAAGTCTTGAAGTGTCTGCGACAAGCAATTAAATGTCGCCAAACTAATTTGTGCTTTCTCAGAACTGGTTACTGTATGACAATACAATAACTGCTTTTTTTGTCTGTTACCAAGTATCTGGCCAGATATTCTGTTACTACCATCCCATATCTGCCATACTCACCCGACCTCACGCATTATGATTTTTTTCTTGTTTCCGCGAGTGAAAAGGCGACTGAAAGCAAAGCTTCATCAAGATATCACAGACATCCAATTGGCTGTGACAAATGAGCTTACAAGCATGACAGTTGAATATTTTCCTGCTTGCTTTAAAGACCTAAAGGAATGTTGGCAAACGAGTATAGACAGCCAGGGGGACTACTTTGATAGGAGCTAGAATCATTACCTGGTAAGTGCAATTTTCTAGTTTAAAAAAAAAAAAAAAAAAAAACTGTTCTGGAACATTTCTGATAAAGGGAGTACATGAATTAAACTAGAGCAGCTCCTCAAAAATATTAAAATACTCATTCCGATTAAACTCACAATGCTTATTTAAAATTTGTATTGGAGAGCACTTGCTGTTGTTCCAGAGCATATTTTAAATGAATAGTGTGTGTTTAATAAAAATGAGCATTTTAACATCTCTTAGGAGCTGCTCTAGTGATCTGATACTTTGACATTGTATGTTAAACATGTAATGCATTGATATGCTGAAACAATTCATTCTGGTGTTTTCTTGTGGGAAAGAATATGGTAAAACTGTGTCCTTGTGGCCCTTTCAAGCTCGCCCACAACACATCAGTAATCAAGAATGACAACAAGATAGAGCATGACTGAAGAAAGTGACCCCTGCTAACTGCAATGAACACAGTGGTGGTGATATGTTCCCTCTCTGTCCTCCACTTTTTATCTACAAGGGGCATTCAATAATTAAAGAGACAAATTGGTCTGGAGAAAAAAGTGCTTATTTTTACAAAACAATACTTTTTCTACTTTTCAGCATAATCTCCTTGAACATTTATGCATTTGCTCCAACAGGCTACAAGCTTTTTTATTACGGCTGCAAAGAACTCTTTTATCTTGATGTTTGAATCAATTTCCCACAAACTTGTTCATGTCCTCGTTGTCCTGGAACCTCTTCCCACATAATGCCTCTTTCAGTACACCAGTCAAATGGAAATCACTAGGTGCTAAATGACGACTGTAAGGGGGATGAGGCAGTACTTCCTAGCCCATTTTGTCGATGGTTTCACAGGTTAGTTGAGCAATATGAGGATGTGGAGAATCACACCTTTCCTCTGAGATCCACGACATCTCTCTCTCATGGTTGGCTTCACCTAGTTTAAAAGCAAATCTGAATAGTACTGAATGTTCATTGTACGCTGCTCTTCGAGGTAATCACAAAAAATTGGACCTTTAGCATCCCAAAACACTGTCAACATGGCTTTTCCTGCTGATGCTTGGGTTTTGAATTTTTTGTCGACAGGTGAGTTGGTGTGCTTCCACTCCATGCTTTGTCTTTTTGATTCTTGCTCATAACAGTGAACCCAAGTTTCATTACAAGTTAAAATTTTGTTGAGGAAGTACTACCTTCTCTTTCATAACGTTCCTTTAACTCTGTGCACACTCCAAACCTTGTTTCCTTGTGTAGTTTTGTCAACTTCTTTTCGACCCATCTTGCACATATTTTGTGGTACTTCAGCTTCTATAGATGACGTTATGAACTGTACCAGTACTGACTTGAACCTTAACAAGTATCATTTCCACAGTCACACAGTGGTAGGCACAAATAATGTCATCAATTAAACTTTCAAGTGAGGAAGTTGAAACTGCAACTGGTCAGTCAGAACAGTGTTCGTCAGTCACAGAGCCGTGACCATTTTTGAACTGCTCTGAAAAATTTGCACAATTAATACTATATTCACCATAAACTTTAGACATTCTACAGTATATATTCACTGGTTTCTCACCTTCAGCAAGTAAAAAAGAAATAACAGAACGTTGTTCAACTAATTTGAATGTTTCAAGCAGACTTGCCATCTTGAAATGTATTTTTGAGGTTATAAACAAAACAATGTTGATACATTAGCTGATCAGGGCTTGTCCCAGTGATGCCAACTTAAAACGATAAAAGTACCAAATTTGCCCTACCAACAGTTTTCCCCACACCAGTTTGTCTCTTTGATTATCAAATGATCCTTGTATTTCATAATCTCCTGATGTACAATGAACTTACCAACATTGCAACATCTCCTTTCTGTCCTTTTGTATCTTGCATTTTATTTGTTAAATTACTTCATAATTTACTGATGTGCAGCTTTCTATTATACACCAACAGCCTGATCATTACAATAACTGTTTTATCTTCTCATCTACTCTCCCCATATTTTACTATTATTAGCTGTGGAACACTTTCACTACCCTAACTTAAACTGCCAACATTCTTTTCCTAGTGTTTTTCGATTTAATATGATAATTTAATTATGTAATTGAGCATACAGCATGCCTTCTGGCAGGTGTCCACCTATGTCTATCTCAAAGAGCAGCACCATAGAACACACAGTAGTTTAAATGACTCAGTACATGACTGTATACTCTGTGATGAGATATTCTCAGCCACATTTTTCCTTTTTATATTATATTTACTGTAAGTAAATGGAAGTTCTTACGAACAATATTTTTCTGGGTATAAATGAAACCTGACATATCATTGTATAAATTTGCAATTTAGACAATTAAAACAATTTTATGTGAACAATGAAGATAACTATTGTCCATATTTGGCCTTGTCAAGTCTTATAATAATACTAAATGATGTAAAATCCGTGTTGGAATGTAACAATATCATGAAAAGGACGCTTGCTATTCACCCATATTGTGGATATGCTGAGTTGCAAATAGGCAGAGCAAAAAGACTGTCATAATATAAGTTGTCACCATCAAGGCCTTTGTCGAAAATAGACCCCCCCCCCCCCCACACACACACACACTAGTGACTGCAGTCTCTGCCAGCTGAAGCCACACTGGGAGCAACAGCAGCAGTGCATGGTTGTAGTGGCAATTGAGTGGGGGTGAGGAGGAGGTTGGTGCAGGGAGGGGGAGGAATAGCAGGATAGGGATAGCAGACAGTGAAGTGCTGCTACCAAGCATGCAATCATGAGGTGGAGAGAGGGTAGGGCAGCTAGGTGCAGTTGGGAGGTTAAACGGAGTGCAGGTAAAAGTTGAGGATAGGAGGGGAGTTGTGGAAAAGGGGAGAAGTAAAAAGACTGGGCATATTGGTGGAATAAGGGCATTGTAGTGCTGGAATGGAAACAGGGAAGGAGCTGGATGGATGAGAAAAATGACTATCGAATGTTGAGGCCAGAAAGATTATGGGAATGTAGGATATACTGTAGGGAGAATTCCCATCTGTGCAATTCAGAATAGCTGGTGTTGGTGGGAAGGATCCATATGGCACAGGCAGTGAAGCAGTCACTGAAATGAAGGATTTCATATTTGGCAGCTTGCTCAGCAACAGAGTGGTCCACTTGTTTCTTGGCCACAGTTTGTCAGTGGCCATTCATGCAGACAGACAGCTTGTTGGTTGTCATTGCCACACGGAATGCAGCACAGTGGCTGCAGCTTAGGCTTGTAGATCACATGACTGGTTTCACAGGTAGCCCTGCCTTTGATGGGATAGGTGATGTTTGTGACAAGACTGGAATCAGTGGTGGTGGAAGGATGTGTGGGACAGGTCTTGCAGCTGGGTCTACTACAGGGATATGAGCCATGAGATAAAGGGTAAGGGGATGGGAGCAGAGGTTGTGTAGGGATGGACTAGTATATTGTGTAGGTTCAGTGAACGGCGGAATACCCCTGTGGGAGGTGTGGGAAGGATAGTGGGCAGGACATTTCTCATGTCAGGGCATGACGAGAGGTGGTCGAGACCCTAGTGTAAAAGGTAATTCAGTTGCTCCAGTCTTTGCTGGTACTGAGTTACATAGGGAATGCTGCTCTGTGGCTGGACGGTGGGACTTTGGGAGGTTGTGGAAGACTGTAAAGATAAGCTAAGTACAAGTTTGGGAGGATAATTACGGTCTGTGAAGGTCTCAGTGAGACCCTCGGTACATTTCAAGAGGGACTCCTCATCACTGCAGATGCAACGACCTCAGGTGGCTAGGGACTTCTTGGTATGGAATGGGTGGCAGCTGCCGAAGTGGAGGTATTGCATGTGGGTAGTACGTTTGATATGGACAGAGGTACTGATGTAGCCATCTTTGTGGTAGAGGTCAACATCTAGAAAGGTGGTTTGTTGGGTTGAGTAGGACCAGGTTCAGAAAATGGGGGGAGAAGCTGTTGAGGTTCTGGAAGAATGTGGATAGGGTGTCCTCACCAGATCACAAATATGTCATGAATGAATATGAACCAGGTGAGGGGTTTAGGATTTTGGGTTTTAGGAAAGTTTCCTCTAGATGGCCCATGAACAGGCTGACATAGGACAGTGCCACACAGGTGCCCAAAGCCATATCCCAGATTTGTTTATAGGTAATGCCTTCAAAGGAGAAGTAAATGTGGGAGAGGAAATAGTTGGTCATGGCAATTAGGAAGGAAGTTGTTGGTTTGGAATCAATTAGCCGTTTAGAAAGCTAGTGTTCAACAGCAGTAAGGCCATGGACATTAGGGATGTTAGTGTACAGGGAGATGGCATCAAAAGTGATGAACAGTGCACCTTGTGGTATAGCAGACAGAAACTGTGGAGAGTCGGTGGAGGAAATGGATGATATCTTTTGTATAAGAGAGTAGGTTCTGGGTAATAGGCTGAAGCTGTTGGTCTACAAGAGCAAAGATTCTCTCAGTGGGGGCACAGTAACCGACCACAATGGAGTGTCTTGGGTGGTTGGGTTTATGGACTTTAGGAAGCACACAGAAGGTAGGAGTGTGGGGAATGGTAGGGGTGAGCACAGAGATGGACTCTGGGGAGAGGTTCTGTGATGGGCCTAAGGACTTGAGGAGAGACTGGAGATACTGCTGGATTTCTGGATTGGGTCACTGGCAAAGGTTTGCAGATGGATGTATCTGACAGCTGGTGGAATCCCCCACCCCTACCCTGCTATCCATCCCCTTCCTCCTTACCACCACCCAGTTGCCACTCCCATTGCTCGCAGTGTGGTTTCAGCTGCCAGAGGCTGCAGTCGTGTGTGTGTGTGTGGGGGGGGGGGGGGGGTCTATTTTTGACAAAGGCCTTGATGGCTGAAAGCTTGTATCGTGACAATCTTTTTGTTGTGCCTATCTGTGATCCAGCATCTCTGTTATATGGTGAGTAGTAACTTTCCTTTTCACAATTTTCTTATAATAATACTATCATATTACGGAAGGAAAGCAAAACATTGGATGACAAAGGTGTAACACAGAGGAAAATGATAAATCAGTGGGGGAAAAAAGAAAAAAGCCTTGGAATTAAATTAATTGTGATAACATATTTTCATATTAAAACATTGTGATCAAAAATACTGTCATAAAATGGCATTGAGCTCCTGCAATATGGGACAATGTGCCCTTGTAGAGCCTCAGCATTTCTGTTATTTTTATCCACTACCTGTACCTATTAAAATACCTGATAATTTAATGAAAGTTTGTTACTACTCACTGTAAAGATGACTCGCTGAGTTGCACAGAGCCAAGGCAAAAAGACTTACATATCAGCTTCTGACCAAATCCTTCTTTACACACACACACACACACACACACACACACACACACACACACACACACGACTCCCATCCTTGGCCACTTCAGTCAAGCGTGTGTGATGTGTGCTTGCTTGCAGAATGTATGTGTGCTTTTCTTTTTTGAAGAAGACTTTGGCCAAAATCTCATATGTAACAGACATTTAGTTGTGCCTGTTGGCAACTCAACATGTCATCTTTATGCTGAGTAGCACTATGTCCTTTTCATAATATTGTTGATATTACAACCTGGGCTTTCAATTGTTTCAAAACTGTATTGTTCACACACAATCAAATACGGTATTAGTCATAGGTAAGCTACAAATAACTGACAAGAACTTAAGTAAAAATACTTCACATAGAATACAGAGCACCAGGTTCAATTTCCTGTATGACATGCATAACTGTAGGAAATTCTCCATCAAACTTGAACATTGTTTTTATTTATACTTTCTGTAAAAGCAACATATACTCCTCAGCTCCATATTTAATTACAATATTCAGTTTTTTCTGTGTTGTTTTGCCCAGATGTCTTTTCCCCAAAAATGAATGTAATGTCATTTTCAATAGCTCTGACATAACAATATAAATTCAGCTCAAAAATACAGGAAAATGTGTAATAATTTCTCAGTAGCTCCTGGGCTGATTTATAAAGCAAGGAGTACCTAAATCATAATATCTGTGCATCCTCAAGTAAGTCTAAAATCACAGGTGATGATAATGCACCTTACTTATTTTTTATGGACTGTGATTGTCCTATTATTGTTTGATAAGGGAGAAATAAAGTGTTCCTCTGCAAAATGTAAAGTATATAGTTCTAAACTTTTTTTACAAAAATGACTACTAACAACAATCAAATACTACTCTGTAAAGTAAGTAATATGAACTAATGACTTACAAATCCAGAACTCATAACTTTGGTCAGTGATTCAAGAGCTTCACAGTTCTGTGGATGGAAGAGAACAGACTTCGAATTTTTCAAGTAAATTCCACCAATATTTCCAATTAGTTGTTTTGGCATCAGCTGCATTATAAGTTTCTGTGGCCATGAGTCGGCTTTCCTGCAAGAAAAATATATTAGCTGTAAGCATCAAATTTGTGTTACTAAGATTTCGTTATAAATAGAGTAAAATCTCACTGCATCACTCTCACATCACACTAGACACTTGCTTTTCTTTTCCTGAGTTCTGAATCATTTTTTCAGTATGTGAACTTCATATGTCAATTGTTAAAAGCACTGCGATTATGGTGCAAAATATTTTTGAATCCCTCATGCTGAATATTTTAAAATAGTGCCAACAAATATTTTGGATTACATTGTATTGTATGACACAATGGAAGAGCTTAGGAGGGATCAATGAACATCACTGCCAGAAATGAATTATTGTAGTTTTTCACATACAGTGGTATATTAATGTACAGCTCTCAGGTTTCCAGTTGGGTCAGTTCATCTAAATGGTGTGACATTTCGTTAAGCGTCACTCTCATATCTTCTGTCAACATCACTTCGCCAGATGACAATGGGAGTGTCACTCAGTGAAATGCTGCACAATTCTGACAAGTAATATGAACTAATGACTTACAAATCCAGAATTCACAACTTTGGTCAGTGATTCAAGAGCTTCACAGTTCTGTGGATGGAGGAGAACAGACTTCGAATTTTTCAGCTTCATTTTACTATGCTAGTAACCTGAGTGCTTTACATTAGTTCAAGTCATCAAGAAAGACAATATGATAAAATAATATATAGTTGCGGGTGGAATAGCACTCTCTCTATTCTTCCCTCCCAACCCCTTCCCCCTCCCCTAAATTCCCAAGGCAATACTTCAGTTAATTACAAGAGCTTGCTGTATTGAGTGCTAGTTTACACATGCCCTGATATTTAAGCCCATTTTTGAACCATTGTTGCTAAATCTATTTTCTTGTTTTATGACTTATATTGGTCTTCAGCCATTCTAATATCCTCAACATAATCCTCCATTTTACCAAATTTCAATGATGTCACCCCTTTGCTTTATTCACTCTGGCATGCCATTCCCAAGAAAGAATAAAATAAATAAGCTGTACACAGACACATGCACAACAATTGATGGGAAAAGTGATAGATTGATGTGACAATATATGAAATTTGCCAAATATAACTGAAGTGCATGTCATGCTAATGAACATGTGACTAGCAACAAATGAACAGTCATATATGTGTTTTTTTCATCTAAGACAAGAGTTCACTTCAAAGCAGTTAAATATCACAGTTATTATTAAGACAATTAAAAAAATATAAACTAAAAATGATAGAATTGCATGAAATTTGTTGTTAGGTCACAGTAATATCTTACTGCATCCATCATTTTAATTTTCTACTTCTGAGAACATCGAGTTGAAACTTCAGTGTATGAATTTTTAACTGATGAACATTTTATGTCCTAGATCTTTATTCTACATATTTTCTTTCTCGATGAAGTTAAAATAAGACTAAAGTGGTGAAATGGTCATTTATTATCCAACAGAAATGTGCAATGCCGTGATGACAAAAGAAATAGGATTGATGTTGTCACCCAAAGAAATGTCCCCACAGCATTTGACATGCATCTAGTGGCAATTTTAAATCCAGCAGATGATCCTGTTCAACTATATAAATTACCCACCATAGAGCACAAAAAACATAAACGTTAAACTTTCCACAAAAATAAGCTGCTGCTAAAAACTGAAATCAGTGCCTAGCTTAAATACCACAAATTAAGGAAGCTAATGGCGCTCTTAAAATGTGTTAAGATTTCATGCACATTAAAATAACTGCTCAGGAAATCTCGACTTAAATAGAAATTATGTTGATGGATAATTTCTCAGCAGTAAGATCAACGAGTTAACTGTTCAAGTGTCTGAACAGCTCTTTACGTAATAGTATTACCTGAACACTAAGAGACTTGATACTTGGAATGCATTTATAACCTGAAAATAATATTCCTATCACCTGCAACTTTGTGTTCCTAAACAATAAAAACAAGATAAAGTAAATATACAGGCTGTGTATTTGTTCAGACATATCGTCAAGCACCGGTATGACAATCAAGAATGGAAGAGCAGAGAGGGCTGTGAGATGATATCAGCCAATAGTACCCTGATAGACTCCTCCCTAGGTCACCACCGAGATAGAAGCAGCATCTAGCCCAAGAGAATAGAAGTGCCCCTCTGCCTGGTCATGGGCCATGTTGAAGCAGAGCCAACTTACAAATGCTACAGCACTGACTCAGAACCTGTATCGATTCATCTGTATTACGAATTGCATATACTGAAGAGCTTGCTTAGGTTTGTCTGTCGCTCCTTGCTTGGTCGCAAGCAATAATCTCAAGTTAAGTATTGTAATCATTTCCTTTCGTAATAAACTCCACTAATACGATTTGCTTAGTTGTTGTCTAGAGTTCTGAGAAAGCAGCTTTCCTTAGACGAGTGGGTAGAACACAACATTGGTGACGAGGTGTACCACGAACCACGAGCCAACAGCCACCACTGCCTCCCTGTTTTGACTTTTTAAGGGCTATTGTTTTGCTAGCGCCTCAATTCCCTCTTATCCTTTCTTTGCAAGGATGTTTACTTGCTTTAATAGTCTCTTATTGTGTTTTGTTAATAAGTGTTTTCAGGGGAGAGTTACAGAAGTTTTCCTTGCTTTTGTATTTATTTTTCTTGCTTGCCTTGTCTGTTTATTACATTTCTCTCTTCCAACATGCCCACCCCACCTATCTCACCCCTGCTCAGATGCCACAGCAGCAAGCGATAGATGCAACACAGCTAATGCAGATGTTGCAGTTTCAGACACAGCAAATATCCTCACTGCTAAATACGGTACAGCGGCTCCTTGTGAACCAAACTACTAATGCAGCACAAGCAACACCTATAGCAGCTCCAATTGCTATACCGCCTTTTTGCAAGTTTCATGAACAGGAAGAGGAATGGCTCGAGTGGTTGCAACAGTTTGAAGCCCATGTACTTGCTCACAACGTACCAGGTACAGTGAAATTGCGTTATTTATTGTCCACAGTAGGAAGTACAGTGTTCCGCCTCATTCAAAAACTCTTTCCTAACGACACTCTGAGTGGTCTTTCGTATGATCAGGTTGTGGATTCGCTAACTAACTATTATGACCAACAAGTGAATGTGGTAGTGGCTAGGTACCAATTCTTTAATTGCAAGGAACAGTCAGAACAAACTTATCGTGAGTGGGTAGCAGATTTGCAGTGTATGATGATGAGGAAATGCAAATTCAAATGTGCTTGGGGTGCTTTAAATTCAGATGTTATGTTGCGTGATGCGATTGTGTACAGTGTAACTGATGCCAAACTCCAAGAACAGATTTTGAAACAGTTTGATCCATCATTTCAGCGAGTAGTGTAAATACTAGATCAGTATGATTCAGATGCCCGGTCAGCCGACAGATTTGGGCAGCCAGCAATTTGTCGGGTTGAGTTGAACCTTGCTAGCGATTGACCCATTCAACAGTGGCAGTTTGTGTGTGCCACGCCTTGTAGACAATTTTCCACACCGCATAAGCAACTGGCTAAACAGATGGCTACACAGGCAAACAGAATTAAGTAATGCCCTCAGTGTTATTCATAGCACAAACACCAAGACTGCCCCTCCCGAAAGCACAGTGTTACCCTTGTGGCAAGAAAGGACATGTACAATCCGTCTGTTTGTAACAAAACAAACATATAAGAATTTGACTCACTCACAAAAACCCTAGTCACAAAGCTCATGTAATTAATGCAGTGTATTCAAAGTCCGCAAGAGGAATTAGCAAAACTAGCTAGTGAAGAGTTTCTTCATTGCTACACCAGTTCAACAAACTTTTTGTTCACTTGCATATTAGTGAAAAACACATGAAATTTCAGTTGGACGCAGTGTGTCTGTTAAATTGCTGAATCACAAAACATATGAACTGTTAGGCTCCCCACGTCTGTCTAAAACTAGCATGCACCTGACGCCTTATAATGGACAAGAGATTCCCATTCTCAGAAAATGTACTTTGCCTGTCATATATCGCTCGCATATGCGACCAGTGACTTTTACGGTGCTACAATTACACAATTGTGTGAGCATATTTGGTGTTCATTCATTTGATCTGTTTGGCTTTAACATTCAGGACAATGTGTTGTCAGAGTCTGCATTCCATTCAAAAGACAGCGTAGCTACCTCACTGCAAGAATTTCCTGAACTCTCTTCTGAAAGTTTGAGCAAGGCTAATACATTTGTTGCACATATTACAATGAAAGACAATGCTCAGTTGTCATTTTACCGGGCCAGAACTGTTCCGATTACATTACAGGGCAAAGTCGCTGCTGAACTTAAAGAATTGCAAGATAGCAGAGCTATTGCACTCATACAAGCTACTCAATGGGCAAGTCCACTGGTTTTGCTCTCCAAACCTTCAGGTCGCATTCACCTCTGTGTTGATTCTAAGTCCATGGCCAATTCACAACCAGTGTTTGATACTTATCCATTGCCACATCCAAAGGATCTCATGGATGGATTAGGTGCTAGTCATTACTTTCCAAAAATTGATTTGCGTGACACATATCTTTAAATACCACTAGATGAAGAATATCAAAAAGTGTGTGTAGTAAACACTCATTTGGCCTTGTTTAAAAATTTGTGTTTGCCTTTCGGCAGTGCTTCCGCACCCGCCATTTTCCAATGGTATTTTGAACAGTTGATGGTTCAAGTGCCAAACTGTTCAAACTATCTGGACAAGATTCTTGTAGCAGGTCATACACCTGAAGATCACATCACAAATTTGCATGCTTTATTTCACGTGTTATCTGACGCAGGACTATAGTGTAGACTGGAAAGTGTGAGTCTTTTAAACCTGAGTTACAGTATTTTGGTCATGTCATAAACAGTCAAGGTGTACATCCTCTTCAGTCACATTTGTTAGCCATATGAGATTTTCCAGTTCCTCGCAATGTCACAGAATTGCAGTCAGTTTTAGGGAAAATGAACTATTATATTTGGTTCATAGCGAATTCTGCACAAATCACAGCTTCATTGCATTGGTTGTGTCGCAAGAATGTCCCCATTGTTTGGACAGATGAGTACCAAGTAGCTTTCCAAAAACTTAAAGATGCATTTCTCAGTGATCGAAGTTTCGTTCACTTTGATCCTGACAAACCAGTTGTATTGCAAGTTGATGCTTCCTCTTACGGAACTGATGCAATGCTTTCACACAGAATTGGTGATAAAGACAGACCTATTACTTTTGCATCAAAGAGTTGTCCAAAGCTCAATGTGACTATTCACAAACTGAGACACAGGCATTGGCTATTGTGTATGGTGCCACCAAATTCTACCACTATTTGTATAGCAGAAAGTTCTATATAGTAAGGAATCACAAGCGACTGTAGCCCTAGTTTCATCTGACAAAGCCGGTTAATGTATGAACTGCCCAAAAATTGCAAAGATGGGCTTTGTTGTTGTTTCAATATCAGTAGAAGATTGTGTATTGTCTGACTGCTAAACATGGTAATGTGGACGCACTTTCACGTCTTCCAATTGACCCTGATACAGACTTGGACACTTCTGCTGCATCCTGTTGCCACATTGATGCTCAGGATTCTGAATTGCTTCAATCTTTTCGTTGAGCTATAGGAAAACTGCACAGGCTGATGTAGATTTGAACATTTTGCTAAATTAAATTTGCACATCTTGGCCTCATTCCTTGCATAGCATAAAGAACTCTGCAGTGCACCAATACTTTTGCATGTCAGCATGGCCTCACTACACAGCAAGGTGTGATTCTTGTTCAAAATGACAGTGGACAGTCACGTTTGTTGGTCCCATAAGCTTTGCAAAAGGAAGTGTTGCAGTTACATCACCAAAGGACACTTGGGATCGTTCGTACGAGACAGTTAGTGCGTTGACACTGTACTGGGCAGGGTATGGACACCCAAATAGATTAGATGACGTCAAAGTGTCACGCATGTGTGGAAAATCCATCCGCTCCACCACAAACATTCTCTGCTTAGCTTAAGTCACAATCACCATGACAATGTGTGCACATAGACTTGGCGGGACCTTTATGGAACACTTGTTGGTTGATTGTGGTTGTCTCGTATGGCAAGTTTCCTTTTGCTGTGCCAATGAACTCAAGAACGTCACATAGCACAATTCAGGTGTTGTCCTCTATTTTTTGCCTTGTAGGTTTACCTGAAGTCATTGCGTCCAACAACGGTCCTTAGTTCACGTCAAATGAAACAGAAACATTCTGTGAACGCAATGGCTACAGCATCTAACTAGTGGACCATTCCATCCACAGTCAAATGGCAAAATGGAATGTTTTGTTAGAACCTTCAAGCAGTAGACAGCCAAACACACCAGGAATCATGCTTTGCAATTGTTTCTCGCCTCCTATCATTTGCATCCACGAGATGGCCCATCACTGGTGAAATTGCTTCACGGCCGCCACCATCGGACACTGCTCCACCTGATACAACCTCTTCAGTATCCGGTGCCAAAGGAAGGCTGCAAGTATCACTTCGTACCACATGATATTGTGTTTTTCAGTGTTTTAAGTGGGGGCATATGGTAGGTGCAAGGCAAGATCCTTCATCAACTTTTCGCACGCATGTCTCTCATTTTGGGCCCCGACGAATTGCAGCGCTGACATCACAATCAAATTCATCACTGTCATACGCACGGTGATCCTTCTATATCTCTTCCCCCAGATTTGCGGATCCTGAGGACAGCACGGCCACGGCCGTGGAGACAGAGCCTTCACCTCCTCCACCTCCTCTCATCCACTGATGGAGCTGGACCCACCTACACCACAGCAGCCGACACCTTCAACATCTCGCTAATGGCCTTCTTTGTCTCACAAAGTTAAGTGTTGTAATAATTTCCTTTTGTAATAAACTCCATTAATACAATTTGCTTGAACTGTTGTCTAGCGATCCAAGAAAGCAGCTTTCCTAGGCACCCTACATTAGATGAGTGGGAAAAAACAACAGTATTACAGATGAATTAGCCTGTAAATGAAATTCAAGCAAAATCTTCATCTCAGATGAAAAACATTTGAGTTAACAACAATGGAAATTCCTGGATGGAGCAACATGTATGAGGTGGAATCCAAAATTTTTGGGACTGATGCTTCCATCTGGAAAGTATGAGTAGTAGATCTTTGCACCACTAGGTAGCGAGAACTGCATATCTGATGAGTCAGTATGCGGAGTGGCAATCAGCTGGGAGGACGTGTTGCACGTCCAAGGTGATTTCCATAATACTTTGTGTGTGGTGTGTGGCAATTTTATGATGGATCCGCAAACAGAACAGCGTGTGTGTATCAAATTCTGTGCGAATCTCGGGAAAAGAGGTACGGAGACCCTTTCAATGATTCAACAAGTGTTTGGGGGACAGAGCTTGAGCCATCCTAGTGGAAGAGCCCAGGCTCTACAAGATCCAAAAAAGCGAGACACGTGAAGAGCAAATTGAAGAGCATGATCATTGTTTTCTTTGATACCAAGGGAACTGCACACAAAGAATTCTTCCCATCCAACCAAACAGCGCCCTGTCACATGTCCTTGCTCACCAGGACCTTTTTGGCAAAAAGCAACATAATGGTTGTATCCCACCCACCATACTCGCCAGATTTGGCACCTTGCGACTTGACGCTATTCCCAAAACTGAAACTCAAGTTGAAAGGCCGTCGGTTCGACACTCTAGAGAGGATTCGAGAAGCATCGCTGGCGGTGATAAACACCCTCCAAGAACAGAACTCCCAGAAAACGTTCAACCAGTGGCAGAATCACTGGGACCGGTGTCTACGAGCAGATGGGAATTACTTTGAGGGTGATGGTGATCATGAGTCCAAAGGTAAGGTTTTCAATAGCAGGCAGTACCAGTCCCGAAAATTTTGGATAGCACCCCGTGTATTAAGGGAATAGCAACCACTCACCTACAGTGGAACACTGTTTGGAGCATGGTAACACATAACAGAAAACAGCATTCACACTTGGTTGTGAAGGACCAGATGGGTGAGGGTCAGAAGCTGGTGGAATTTGAGAAGGTAAAGGTCCTTGTGGTAGGATGGGTGACAACTTGAGATGCCAATTTTAATCCTAAGCCCATTAGGGGGGATACCATATGCCACACAGGATTTTAGAAAGAGGATGTGAGATTGGAATTCTGCAAGAACAAAGGAAAGTTTGTGGAATTGGTAAAGGTAGAATGAGCAGGTATTCATGGTTGGATGGTCATGGGACACGAAGACTAACTTGATGTTTTCTGTTATTTTACTGTGCTCCACCTATCAATCTGCTTTAAACATTTCAGTTTTACACACATATTAACACACACATACACATTTTATTTTGTGGAAAATGCAACTCACAAGTCTGGTTCACCTTCCTTTGGATTTGTTGAAACTTGACATGGTACATGTCTTGTTAATTTCTGAGGATCGTTGGGATTTTTTGTCTTCTCTATCCATTCTAGCACACCTTGCCAGATGGTCTGGCGTTCACGCAGAGGCTGTTGTTGTTGCTGCTGCGATTGCTGTTGCTGCACAGGAACCATCTCCTGTTATCAAACAAGTTATCAGTTTGAATTACCTCATGTTTAACAAAACTTCCATTGTCCTGCAAAGTTTAAACACATTTTCACCACATAGGTACACTGCAAAATATATGGTGTCATAATTATTTTATTTATCATACATGTTCAATGCAAAACCAATTGTGGTGTGTGGCAAACAGATGCAGCAAGTAAAGCAACAACTGTCAAAACACCAGCCAAGAAACAAATAAACAAGTGGGGCTAGAGGTGGTGCATAGTGAATGAGCACTTGGCGGGCTGCACAATGGTGTAGAGGATAGTGCTTACTGCACTGCAGACAGTTATTTGAGTTGGAATTTGACATCTGCATATAAAGCTGGACACTCTGGGAGGAACAGGTGGGGTTCTGTAAATATGGTCTACAAAAACGCTATCAACTAATAACTGTCAGTTGGTGGAGCTTGTGAATGGCTGGCAAATGTATCCAATGAGAATTAAATTACACGTGAGCTATTAATCCTACAAAAAATATAAATTTACATTTTTATTTTTATATTGTCAACACTTCACAACAATATGTACAACAAAGATTTGCAAAGTTATGGAGAATTAACCAAACAGATAATTATACTAATCAATAAAACTTTGAAAAGCTTTAGTACATAGCTCCAGCAACACAAACTATGTCAAACAGTACCATTAACATCTACATCTGAAATACGAGTATCTTTGCATTTTATTAATCAGTACTGACACTACAGTGTGGAGTAAACATAAGGAAAACGAAAATTCACCCAGACGTGTGCATGTAGTAAATAACAGAATGATTTAAACACAGGCATTATCGGTAAATATGCACTTAAGGTGTTGGCCCCTTTCCCGCAGTATGCTGCACTGTTTCACTCACAGCAATTTAAGCTGTTCTATTGTGTTTGTACCCAACAAAAAACTATATATCATTGCTGCTAATTTCACTCTCTACAATTTAAGTTTCACCATTAGGATGCAACCTAACCAAAAACTCAGAAATCATGACATATTCGGAGTAATAGCTACATATGTTCCACGACCAACAAACTGAATATGGTGCTGCGACTGATGGTAGTCAATGAGAATATACATTCACAAATAAAGTCAGCTTGTACTTAGATCTATTAAGTTATAACTGAACCACATCACTGGATTTCCAGTGACATAAGAAACACAAGTACATTATTGAGAGTATTCCTGTACATCAATGTATTACGACAATCGTATTTTCATGTTAAGAATTGTTTGCTTCGCCAACTCACAATCAACTTGTCAATTCCAAACTAACCTAGGCTACAGGTCATTCTGTCAGTACATTGTTGTCATCCATCTACACTCATTTGCTTCACCAACTGATAACCAAACTATCAAATTCCAGCCTAATCTAGGCCTCAGACTACACTAGGTGATAATCATGATTTTAAGCTGTGGTATAAAAAATGTCACGGTAATCACAATCTCAGAAACCATAACATTTGTGAAGAATGCATTATTGTTAGTTTCAACACACTGACATAAAGAGTACTACTGTAATTACAAAAAATGAAATGAAACAAAGCACAAAGCCTTCTTCTGGGTTACAAATTCTCTCAACTGCTTCCATAAATGTAATAAACAAATCTTTCTCATCACACCACACCCTCCTCCGCATATACATAAACAAATATGCATCATAAATGTTCTTGTATTAATGGCCCCACAAAAATAATGTTTGATTGAGGAACATGTACCCTCTGTGCTGTTCGTATGTGCATCAGTTATTGGATCTTTAAAATGCTTTCTGCTATTCACCAACAAATGTATGAATCCTTCATCCAATTAGTAGTCAGAAATTACAATTTTTCCCCACAAGCACATACTTTTTCAGCACATTTAAAAACACACATTTGTTTCTTTTGCAAACAACTTTGAAAACACACTTCTTGCTTTCTCTTTCAACTCCATCAAACCCCAATCTACCGGCAAACATTTTAACTCTAAATCTTTCATTTCCTGAACATTGATTCATCAATTTCTGCAATTGGTCCCTAACCTCCAAGTCAGTCATCACTTCTAATGCAATCCAACACATATACTTCTGACAAAAATGGCACCTGTCAACGACAGTGTTTGAATAATGTAACTCTTCACAAATAAAAAGTTAGTAAACTTCTTCAGCCATAAGAAAATTATTTTTAAAATATCTGCCATCTTCAGGCTGCTCCTTGCACACCAATTCCTCTGCTGTATGATGCAGCAACAAATACGTGATCCTTCTTCTCGGCAACACTTCTGGCAAACCATCACTTTGATCTTTTGTTGGAACCAACTCCTAGTGCTGAGAATATTTATTACAAAATTTTTCCCTAGCAATAAGACTTTGCTCAAAACACCATTCTACAACTTCCCTCCAAATTAAGGCAGCTCCATTGAAATATGAAACAATCTGATCAAAACTTCTGTGTTTTGAAAACAAAACCTAATGAATTCGCATATTCCGTCAAAAGAACACACTAGATTTAGCGATTCCTATTGGTTGCTTCATACCATCACCCAACTGGTTGACACCAGCCTCAAGCAACAGACCACAACAGCACATAATGCAAGGGCCACTGACACAGTAAGTGCACTTCAGCCCACATTATCTACCTTTCTACAAACACAGACTGTACATATAAGATTGATTTCATGGTAAAATTTGCATTTAATTGAACTAGTTATTAATAAAACTGACTCTACTTCAAAGGCATTGTGAAATATGTATATTTTGATAGTGTAATGGAAAGTGGATAAAAAGTTCCTTCAAAAAGAAACGCTGTTAATCAGTGGGATAATATTTAGATGTCTGCCTTGTTTGGTACATTTTTGATATATTAAAAACAAAGATTCCAAGACTTACCAAGCGGGAAAGCGCCGGCAGACAGGCACATGAACAAAACACACAAACACACACACAGAATTACGAGCTTTCGCAACTGGCAGTTGCTTCGTCAGGAAAGAGGGAAGGAGAGGGAAAAATGAAAGGATGTGGGTTTTAAGGGAGAGGGTAAGGAGTCATTCCAATCCCGGGAGCGGAAAGACTTCCCTTAGGGGAAAAAAAGGACAGGTGTACACTCGCACACACACACACACATATCCATCCTGTGTATGTGCGGATGGATATGTGTGTGTGTGTGTGCGAGTGTACACCTGTCCTTTTTTTCCCCTAAGGGAAGTCTTTCCGCTCCCGGGATTGGAATGACTCCTTACCCTCTCCCTTAAAACCCACATCCTTTCATTTTTCCCTCTCCTTCCCTCTTTCCTGACGAAGCAACTGCCAGTTGCGAAAGCTCGTAATTCTGTGTGTGTGTTTGTGTGTTTTGTTCATGTGCCTGTCTGCCGGCGCTTTCCCGCTTGGTAAGTCTTGGAATTTTTGATATATTGATAGATTTAAGATTTTACTGATTAAAATAGAACCAGTAGATGTAGAACCAATTGTAAGATCTCAAAATGCCAAAAGTGAAAAGACAGGATAAAAAAGAAAAACCTGTTATGATAAGCTTAATGCAGTGATTACTGGTTGCAGCAACAGTTAGCTAGGGAAGAGGTGTGCAAATTTAAGGCAGCATGTGCTGCACCTTGTGGCCTTATCTTGTTTCTGGTCTTGGATGAGCACACACTGTGGCAGCAGAGGCTTTTGCTTTAGGACTCAGTACGTAGGTATTGTACAAATGATCTAATTTTGGCAGACGGGGGGAAAATTCATTGCACCTTATGCCTCTTCAGCCTACAGAACCAACAGTCTCTTATGGCTCCTCTGTCTCTGACTATTTGTGTCATCATGGCTAATCATTACACAATGGAGAGCACACAAAAAATTGTGGCAAAGTAATCACTCATCTGAAGCTGATTGACGCATGGTGTATACACATTTACAACAGATAATTTCACTGGTTCTGTTATTTTCCTTAAAGGAATAACACAAACAGGTTATACACCAGTACTCATAAACTGAGGAAAATTACTACAAAAAATAACTTCCAAAATCTTAAAGCAACTAAATTAAAGTCAAATATATTGCTACATCTATATCAACATTTGTACTTTACAATAAACAGTATGGTGTATGGTAGAGCACACATACTGAATCAGAATCATTGTACTCCTTCTTATTCCATTAACAGTTGGTACACAGGAAAGAAGATCATTAGACCCTTCTGCAAGAGCCTGAATTTTGCTAATCTTATCACTGAGCTCTTTACATGAGCTATATGTTGGAGGAAGTAGTATATTTATTGTCTCATTTCTGAATGAGGGCTCTCAGAATTTTATGAATAAGGCTCTCTTCAACACACAATGTCTTTCTTGTAACAACTCCCACTGTTGTTTGTTGAGCATTTATGTGACACTAACTACACAAACCTGTAACGACAACTACACTGCTTTCCTTTGAAGTCTTCCCACCTCTTTCGTAAATAGAACTTGTTAACTTCCCAGAACAGAACACAGTACTCCAGAATATGTTGAACAAGGATTTTGTAAGTGACTACTTCCATACATAATTTACACTACCTTACGGTTCTTCGAATAAATCTGAGTCTAGCATCTATCTTCTAAATGGCAAGATTTAGATGGCCATGTTACCTTTAATTGTTCCGAAGACAAACTTGTACTAGTATCAGGAGTACTGACTGGTTCATTACAAATTTTCATTTAGCTGTGTATTGGTCTTATCACTTGTTGTTACGACTCAGTTCATGTAGTAATTTTTTATGTGTGGTTTATCTGTTAATTCGTTCATACTTTACAGAAATAAATTTTACAGAATTTACTAATGAATATGATTCTATCACATCGAAGTCAGTTTTTGGACAGTTTATTTTTTTTCTTTTTTTTAGTTGTAAACTTTCTGTAACTGACAGTGTTACTTTAAATTTGAAGAATCAATGGTAGACATGATGGAAAGAAGAAAGTTAGACCTATTGGGGTTAGCTGAAACGAAATGGAAAGGAGAAGGAAGGAAAGAACTGAGGAAAGGCTATCAACTTTACTGGGGTGGAAATGAAGAGGGAAGGAGAAATGGAGTGGGAATAGTAGTAAGAGATGGGCTAAAAGAGGAAGTGAAGAGAATAAGTGATAGGATGATGAAGATCAAAATATCACTCAAGGGGATGACCATAGAGGCAACACAAGTGTATGCGCCGCAGATGGGTTGCACTTCTGAGGAGAAGCAAGAGTTTGAAGAGGAAATGCAGAAGCAGATGGGAAGGAAGAATGTGATAGTAATGAGGGATTTTAACGTACACGTTGGAAGAGAAAGACAAGGTTGCAAAAGTGCACTTTTATCAGAGGGTTGGAGCTGTCGAAATGAGGAAGGCGAAAGACTATTGGAGTTCTGTCAAAGGAATAGCTTGCTGGTTGGGAACTCTTGGTTCAAGAAAAGAGAGAGCCACAAGATCACCTGGTGCAGTCAAGACTTAAAAATAAAGTTGATAGTTGACTGCTTTCTGTACAGTAGTGAGATGAATAGGAACATCATTGACATTAAGGTAATACCATCAGAGGCCTTGGATAGTGACCACTGTTAGCTGATAATGAACATGATAGGGACTAAGGATAATAAAGGGACAGAAAATCAGGAAAGATGTGTAAGGGTATGGAAGTTGAAGCAGGAAGAAAGCAGGCTACAGAACCTACAAGTAGTGAAGGAAAGCATCCCAAAGGATTAACCAAAAATGGTAGAAGAGGAATGGAGCAGATTCAAGGGAACATTAGAGAGTGCGGCAGGAGCAGAAGAGAACAGTAGAGACAAAAGAAGAGTATCAAGCAAAAAGAAAGAAGCAATAAGCGTGGCGGCAGAGGAGATAAGAAAGTGGTTGGAACAGTGGACCAGAATGATGGAGGAGGATAGTGAAGGTTAAAAAAAAAAAAAGGGTGTTATGTGGGATGATTAAAAGTAAGAGGAAGAACGGTACGACAAATTATGCCTGAATGATGAACAAAAGTGGCCAAGACGTAGAGAATAAGGAGGAATTTGAGAATACTTGTAAGGAGTGTTTTGGAGAAATCCTGAATCAGAATGGAGACCTAGATGAAGAGGAACAAGCCAAGGAGAAAAAAAAGAGGAGGAACAACAAATAGGGAAAGATCTTACATGGGGAGAAGTGGAACAGGCATTGGGCAAGATGAAGGGAGGGAAGTCACCACGTCTAGATGAGCTACATGAAGAGATGGTAAGAGCAGCAGGAGAGCTGGAGAGACAATAGCTATATTGAGTAATGAAAATTGTGTGGAGACAGATGATGATCCCAGAAGACAGGAAGAAGGGAATAAATGTCCCAATCTTTAAGAAGGAAAACAGAAAAGAGTGCAAGAACTATCAGGGAATAACACTGATAAGTCATTGTGCAAAGACTTTTGAGAAAATTTTGAAAGCATGAATTTGGGAGAAATTAGGAGGGAGATTGAGAGAAGAGCAACATGGCTTCAGTATAGGAAGGTCCACGGTGGATCTAATTTTTGCCGTAAGACAACTGCAGAAACAGCATTATGAATATGGAATAGATCTACTAATGATCTCCCTGGATATTGAAAAAGTGTATGATAGTGTATGTAGAAGCAAAGTGTGGAAAGCCCTGGAGACCAGAAGAGCAGCAAAACAGACTATTTGGAGGATAAGGGAAATGTACCATGGAAGTGTGAACTGTGTGAAAGTGGGAGGAGAGAGATCAGCTTGAACTAAACAGAAGAATGGCTTGAGGCAGGGAAGTGCAGTTTCATCATTGCAATTTCATCATTACTCTTCATTGCAGGGATGGATGATAGAATGAGTACAGTAGCACAAGTAATTGGTGAAGGAAAGATAAAAGCTATGGTGTTTGCAAGTGATCTGATGATCTGGGGGAATATGGAGGAGGAAGTACAAGAGCAGTTGGAAGTATGGGAACAAACAGTACAAGAATATGATATGAAATTTAGTGCAAGTAAGAGTGAGATGATTAGCACAACAAGAACAATGGAGAGAGGAAGAACTGGAATAACAATTTGTGGGGAACAACTGAGGAGAGTGGAGAGTTTCAAGTGCCTAGGACGTCTGATACAGGAAGATGGAAAAAAAAAACAACAGAGAAATAAACGAGCAGGGGAGGAAAGCAGAAGCATTTCAGAAAAGAGTCAGAAGCCTGATATGGAGTAAGGATGTACCCCAAATCAGTAAAAACGTTATATACTGGTCATATTATGTCCCGATCCTGACATATGCATCCGAAATCTGGGTTGTGAAAGAAATAGAGAAAAGCAAAGTACAAGCTAGTGAGATGAAATTCTTGAAGAGCGGTTTTGGAGTGACAAAGACAGGCACGTTAAGAAATGAGGGGATCAGAGAGTTAATTAAGATGGAACCATTACAGAAGTAGATAGAGAAATCAAGGCTGAGATGGTATGGGCATGTTAAGCGAATGGAAGAGAAGAGGATACCTAGGAGGATACACAAGATGAAACGAAGGAAAGAGACCAAGAGGAAGACCGAGAGACAGATGGTGGAAAGGAGTGGAGGAAAGTGTCCAGTCGAAAGTAGAAGACTGGACCAAGTTGAAGACAGAGAGATGGTGGAACAGAGAAGACGATGGAGAGGCTTATGTTCCAAACAGACCCGGCTGCCAGAGGCTGGAAATTGTCCAAGATGATGATGATGATGAATATCAATTATTTTCATTGTAAAATTAATAGTAATCATATTTAAATTCAAAATAAGAATCTGTAAATAAATTATGTTATAGATAGATAATGCAAAATGTTCTTTTTATATTTTGAAACTTATCACCTTTCCCAATCCATCGTTTGCAAATTTGGTACTGAAGTATGCTGTAAGGGAGTCTGTCAAAAGTGGGAGTCAGCTGAAGAATTATCATGACTGACCTAAACTACGGTTGCAACAAGAGACAGGGTCAGTTCAAGAACATTTTTTCACACAAGCAACAAGTCATATCTCCACCCCCTCCCCCCCTCCCCTGCCAAACATCTCCCACCCCTCAGATATTAACTGCCTCTCCTTGGGTTCTTGGAAAGACCTTTACAAATAAATCTGAATCTAGTGATTGTGGAAATCTTTTCTTTTCTTTTCTTTTCAATTAACAACTACATAAACATTCCTCTGTAACAGAAATAAATTTTCTGTGTCTTATTTCAGTACTAAATATTAAAAGAAGAAACAACTCAATTTAATTTAAGGTAATTATTGAAATTTTTAAACGTTTTATGTGAAAGGAGAAAGAGCTATTCCTATTATACTGTTCAAGCTTCAATAACAATGATCTTGAAAAAATGAACATATAACATTTCTGTTATTTTTTAGTTAGGTAATGGAAATTTTCAATTTTTTAATTTACAAGTTACTTCACTTTTCATCGGAAAAAATCGGGACCAAAAAAAAAAATTGTCTAATTTCATATTGATGAAGTGCATCTAGGGTTCATAATGGCTCACTAGATGTAATCTTATGTCAGCAGAAAACTGTGGCTGTTCACCATCATGCTTCTACCACACTCTCAAAATATGTGCAAGATAAGGAAGACCTAGGGCAAAATTTGGTCACAATTACATTAAGACTTAATCAAAAAGTGTACATTTCACATTCATTCATACTAAGACAGTATTTGACATAAAATTAATGGCAGTTCATAACAACACTTTGCAAGTATCTTGTCTGCTTGCTTGTGGATCCATGTTTACGAAAAATTTTAGCTTCTACTATTGTATACTCTCAACCTATGTCAAATTTTGCTACTAATTGTGATACGTCCTGTACAAAAATACTGCCCTTGTGCTTGGTGTCCCTCTGGTGCCCCAAGTGGCTGTTTGTGTTGCTTGTGCCTTAAAAAGGCCTTGGGAAGAATCTATTATGATGATAAAAATAAATGTTATATTTTATGTGAAATCAAAGTGGTGAAATTCTTCATTTATTTCTACAAGTACTGAAACAACTAAAAGTATCTGAATCAAATACAAAGCCTGTGTCCTTGACGAAGCTGTTAAAGAACCGACTACAAGGAACCAGATAAGTGAAACTTCAGTTATACTGCTTTTTCTCAAGTATTCCTTAGAATGTGTGAAATATTCATTTCACTGGATTACAGTGAAGTTGGAATTGCGTAATCCAGTGATATCAATTTTTTTGCATCTACTTAAGCATAGCAGGTGTTACATTTGCTTCTGGTTACACCTCTCCAATAAAAACAACATCCTACATTCTACTCACTAGAAAGTCTCCAATTGAATTTCATATCTGATTCAAAAGATTGCATACATATGTTTCATTTAATAGGTGATGATTTGGAACTGTATTGAAGGATTTCTGGAACTGAAGAAACCTGACATCCGTCAATTTTCCACTACCTCCTGTCAGCTGAATCTCATGAATGAACAGAGCAAGCTGGGCTTCACATTGTCACTGCTCGTGGAAACTATAGTGATTTTTACATAGTTGTTCAGTGCGCTCCACAAAACTACTACATAAAAACATGAGATGTTATGCATTTTTTAATCATTTGTACTTAACAAACAATTGCACATTTTGGTACAGGATAGCAGTTGGTGTGACAACAAGATAAAATAGCCCGAACAATCAACATTATTGAATGGTGTCAAAGGGTAATTTGCTAAGGAGGGTCATCAAAGGAAGAGAGCTAAGTCAAACAGAGGTGGCCACTTAATGAAAATTCATTCTGTGACACACACACTTGGAAGAATAGATGTCTATTTCTCACTGCCCTTCATACAAAGGAGCATTAGCAATGGATATACTACTATTTACACAGAATATATCAACGTAAGAACATTCTCTTCACAGGTGAGTCCCAGTTTAACTTGCATAGTCATTGTCAATATGTTTTGTTTAGAAAACAGCTGGAAGTCATTATCATCCACCTAGTATCCATAACAGTGGTATCTTCAGTCGAGGTAGTGCTTTTTATGTTTTCAAGTAGAATATCTTTACATCTACACATTAACTGAGTGTTTCCATGGGAAACTGTGATTCCATGGATCAGTAGAAATACTGTCCGCCCCCGGTAGCTGAGTGATCAGTGTGACAGAATGTCAATTCTCTGAGTCCGAGTTCGATTCCTCGCTGAATCGGAGATTTTCTCCACTCAGGGATTGGGTGTTGTGCTGTCCTAATCATCATCATTTCATCCCCATCGACACGCAAGTCGCCGAAGTGGCGTCAAATCGAAAACTTGCACCCGGCGAACGGTCTAGCCGATGGGAGGCCCTAGTCACATGACATTTAGTAGAAATTCTGTCACTGATAACTATGTATGTCCCGAGATTGGTACAATGGGTGATGGTTCCATCTTACAAGACAATAGGGTGTCTCTTCTTGTATATGGATATTTCCAACAATTCTGTTTGTGGAGTACACAGTTAATTCTCCAAATGTGATGACCATAAACTATGTTTGTGATATTCTTGGGAGATTCAGTTCTCCACTCCATATACACTAAAGGTATTACTGGAAGAAAAAATATTTGGTTGGTGCATAAGTTCATAGCACTTTTCCATAAGATTAATAAACACACAGACACACATAACAAAGACTTTAGTTATCAATAACATATTCTCCTTCACTATTTACAACAGCCTGCCACAGCTGGATTAACTTTTTGATTCCATGACTGTTGAAATCACGTGGTTTTGAGGGAAAGAGCTCGTGAGCCATATTTGGAGTACATTTTCTTCCAGAGAGGAAACTCTTTGAAGCCTGTTTGATACAGAACAGAAAAGGTGAAAATCTCTGGGCAGAAGATCTTTTGAATAAGGTCCATGTGAAATGACTATCCATCCCAACTACTGTATAGCAATTTTTGTCAGTCTAGCAGAAAGCAAGCAGGTATTATTGTGTAGCAGCAGCACTTCACGCACTCTTCCTGGCTGTTGTTCTTGGACTGCGACTGCAAGACATCTCAATTGCTGACAATAAATATCACCAGTGACATTTACATCTTGGGGAAATAATTCATCGTACACCAGATGCATAACATGATCTTTTGTGGATGTGTGCAGGTCTTTATATAAGGGTTGCTACATTATTCAGCCTCAACAATTTCCTTCTTTTCCTTATGTTATCATAAAGACACCATTTCCCATTACTTGTAACAATACAGGGCAGGAACAATCAGTGTTGTTCATGATGAAAAAGTGGAGATGCACACAAAATCATCTGCTGATTCTTGTAATTTTGATTTACAGCATACATCTAATTTTTGAAGCTTTCTCAGTGCAAACAAATGTTGCATGATGGTAGAATGATCACAGTCCATCATATCTGCCAGGTCTCGAGTGCACTGACATGCATCATTGTGAATTAATGCGTGTAACGATCTTCAACAAATACTGAAAGTCTTCCTGAAAGTAAAGAGTCACTAATGCCAAAAGAACATGAGAAAACTATTTTCTTGGCATGCTCTGTCCAATGGTGTGTGTGTGTGTGTGTGTGTGTGTGTGTGTGTGTGTGTGTGTGTGTGTGTGTGTGAGAGAGAGAGAGAGAGAGAGAGAGAGAGAGAGAGAGAGAGAGAGAAAGCAAGTGAGCAAATATAAAGACTAAAAAATTAATTCTTTGTTGCTTCTTGTAATTCAACACTCAGTTCCCATACACGACTTACACACTGCCACAGGAATTACCTGCTGTTGCCCTGCTGATCCAGCTGTCTGTGGTTGCTGCTGGGGCATCTGCTGCTGTTGCTGTTGCTGCTGTGGTTGCTGCTGCTGAGCAGCAGCTACTGTAGCAGCTGACACTCCCACTGCGACACCTACACCTGGCTGTCCGGGCACTGCTCCTCCCTGACTTCCAGGAACTGCCTGTCCTAACTGTCCTGCAGTTGACCCTGGGCCTCCCATTAAGCCTGCAGGACCTCGCAACGTTGATTGAACTTGTTGCTGATTGCCAATCATTATATTGGCAGCACCTACAAAACCACAATTTATTTTGAATTTGCACAGAAAACTGTGTAATGCAACAAGATAATTAAAAATAGAAATGCCTGCACTGAAGGAGAGAAGAGATCATCAAGTGCCCAAGACTGAAATTTGCTAATTACCTCCTTTCATCCTAGTGACTCATGGGTTGTCCCGTCTTTTCTTCAAAATACAGAATGTTTTTTTTAAAAATGCATCCAATTGCACAATACTATGAGAGCTACCCAGAAAGTAACAGTCATTTTGGTCTATCGTGGCACGTGATAGTGTGTTGCATTGCAAAGTACCACTCACCTTGTGGTGAATCTCTCTTCAGATGCACACCTCTTAGAAGTTGTTGTGTACATAGTTCCGCGTAGTCAGCGCGTACACAACTTTCCCACTAGAGCGTGCCCCGCTAAGCACAACAGTGCAGGCGAAGCGCTCGTCCGTCTCCGCACTACGAGATGGCGCTGCCATAGAGACGGACCAAATTCTGCTTCCGCCGATCCGCATATTAATATGTAACGCACCCAATGAGATTGCTGCTAACGTAGAACCTTTTCTCCTTGCGGATCACACTCGCGCAGTGATACATGAACACGCGATGTATTATAACGAGTGTACAGACCTCCGATTAGTCTGCCTGCATTTGTCTGCACCAGTCTGTATCCGTCTTCATTTGTCTGCAACAGTCTGTACGAGTTCTACATTTGTCTGTACCAGTCTATAATCAAGTTTCAGTCTGCACCTAATAAGATTACCGTATTCCTGTACATAGTCATGAAGATAAATGTAAAGACACTTTTGTCAAGTATCAGAGAGATATGTGAGAATAAGATTAATGTACCAATACCAAAGGAACTTCAGATTGTCAATTGTAAATAGCATCCAGAACCAAGTTAAGTAATTTTTATGCTTGTTATTATTTTAATAAATGTATGTGAAAATTAATCAAGTTCTATTTAAAGTTGGTCACCGTCAATCTGCTACTCTAAGCGTGCAAGTGGCATTTCTATCGTCTGACCTAACGGCAGAAGGTAAACACGCCACGATAAGACCACGAGACATATTGCTGACATTCGCCTACTTCGTTAGAGCGACAAGTCAAATAATCTGATGGTGTGTGTACTGAAGGTCTTACAGTACACACACCACAGAAGTCACTGAAGTACAGTTCTCAAGCAGAAAAAGCTATAGAAAAACAGCTGTATACTTTGTAACCACAAGTCACACTATAATTGTTCTGTCGGTGGAAGGAATAGTTAAATGAAAGTATCTATGTGTGTAAAATTTCACAGTATTATAGAAAACTTGAAGACACCAGTCACTACCAAGCCCCACTCTATGCTGTACAAAGTCCAAAAAGTTCACATACACACAGTATTCGTAATTGCAGTCAGTTTATGGTAATTATTAACTGTCTTTCACCAAAAGTTTACAAATGAATTGTTTCTTTCAAAATAGTTCGCTCAAAGATTGTTATTATCAGTCTCACGTAACAAAATGTCCATGTCCATCTTCATGAGTAAGTAAAACACAATGCTGAATTTAGTTATTTAAAATGTCACCAAAAGTTCTGAATTTCAAACTGTGCAAAAAATTAAACTCTCTTCCACACTTTATGGTACTACTTAAACATTTTGGTACTGAAATATCACAATATTAATACTAGGGTCACTTCAAAAGAAATGCACACTATTTCGTAAAAATATAGTTTTCATTCTGCTTGTGTAAAAGTTTTACAGTGTGCAGATACATCCTTCACGCTTGTTTTCAAACTTAGTTCAACCTGTTCCCATCAGTGGCGCCGTCACAGCATGTCTTCAAGATGGCTGCTACACTTGACGTCTGTCAGAAGCAACATGCTGTCGTAGAATTCCTGTGCTGTGAAAACGAGACAGTGGGAAACATCCACAAGAGGTTGAAGAAGGTGTATGGAGATGCTGCTGTCGATCGCAGTACAGTTAATTGGTGGGCAAGCAGGTTACGTGATGAAAGCGGGCTCGGCAATATTGAGGATTGTCCTCGCAGCGGCAGGCCTCGTACTGCACACACTCCAGACAATGTGCAGAGAGTTAACGAACTGGTGACTGCTGACAGGGTGCATCATAGTGAACAAATTGCACACTACGTTGGGATAGGGGAAAGAAGTGTTTGCAGAATACTGAAAGCGTTGGTGTTAAAATGGTTTGTGCCAGGTGGGTTCCCAGGATGTTGACAGTGGCTCACAAAGAAACAAGAAAAACGGTATGCATCGAACTTTCAGAACAGTACGAGAATGGTGGAAATAAATTTCTGGGAAAAATTGTGACAGGTGATGAAACACAGCTCCTTCATTTTTCACCAGAGACGAAGAGGCAATCAATGGAGTGGCATCGTGTAAATTCACCCAAGAAAAAAAAAAATTCAAAACCACATCTTCTGTTGGAAAAGTTATGGCTACGGTGTTTTTCGATTCCGAACGACTCTTGCTTGTGGACATCATGCAAGTGGAACCACCATAAATTCTGATGCATATGTGATGACACTGAAGAAACTTCAAGCTCGACTGAGTCGTGTTCAACCACATCTGTGAAAGCAGGATGGTTTTCTGTTGCACGACAATGCACGGCCACATGCCAGTCAAAAAGCCATGGAAGTGATTACAGAACTCGGATGGACAACACCGAAACACCCACCTTAGAGTCCTGACCTGGCTCCATATGACTATGATCTCTTTGGGAAACTGAAAGACTCTCTTTGTGGAACAAGATTTAAAGATGATGACTCACTTGTGCACACTGCCAAACAGTGGCTCCAACAGGTTGGTCCAGAATTTTACCATGCGCGTATACAGGCGCTGGTTCCAAGATCGTGTAAGGCAGTTGAGAGGGATGGAAATTATGTGGAGAAATGAAAATATTGTTCCTAAAGGATGTATCCACACACTGTAAAACTTTCAAACATGTAGAATAAAAGATGGATTAAAAAAAATAGTGTGCATTTCTTTTGGAGTGAACCTCGTAATTTGTAGTGGAGCATCTATCAATAGGTCTGATCACTATGAAATCCAAGCCACAACTCCACTCATCTCTCTACACAAAATTAATTTCTAGTTCCCAAAATATGCACGAATATTTCTGCCAAACAGAAAGCAATATCAAACCCACTCAATACTGCATATATAAACAGAACCAATCAAAATTTGTCACTGAATCAAAACAGTAAATTAAAATAAATAAATTTTGAAAATCAATCACAAATATAAAATTAACTCCCTCTTAATAAAACAACTTTGCTGAAATCATAATCTCATTTCCCCAACACCATAAACTGATGAAATAGTTTATAATAAATTCCCTGGTACGAATGACTAACAAACACACCATTCTCGAAAATCCCTCAAGAGACCAGTTATTTCAATGAACAGTATAAAAACTTTACATAAAACATTATTTCACATTCACACTTTCATTCCCTCTCATAACTAAGTACAAGTACAGTAGTAATTAATAAACAATTAGAAAATGAAACAAACAGAACTGTAAATAAAAATGACAGTATTTTGACTGCAGCTCACATAATGTCCACCAGCTAGTGACCTCTACCAGATGGCATAGAAATGTGATATCAATATGCACGATGTAAAGCGCTACGCCTCAGGTGGTGGGCGGGGCTACACCTGCCATCTTGATGCTCTAACATTCCCACACTCACGATGCATCCAGCGATGGTTGCGTGTGGTCTGTGTTCTCTGCTACTTTGTTTTCTTTGATGTGTTAAAATGTACTTTCCGATAGAAAATCCCATCACTTGTGAGGTATGTTCCGTAATTAGGTTTTTATTCGCAAAAAACTACAAACCAATTGAAACTTATCACAACCTTTGTGATGTGCATGAAAAAGGAATAATTAGAGAAAGTCAAGTGAGGCAATGGTGCACTGATTTTGAAAATGGCCGTACCAATAGTTCAAATGGCTCTGAGCACTATGGGACTTAACATCTGAAATCATCAGTCCCCTAGAACTTAGAACTACTTAAACGTAACTAACCTAAGGACACCATACCCATCCATGCCCGAGGCAGTATTCGAACCTGCGACCGGCCGTACCAATGTGCATGATGAGAACCACGGTGGTTGGCATAGCCTTGGCCTGGTGAACCGGTGATGAAAATCAATGAAAAACATTGTGAAAATTGCTGTTTCACAATTATGGAACTTTCAGAATGTTTTCCCCAAATTTCACAGAGTTTGGTGCATGGGGGTGTGCTCCAGAAGCTTGGTTACCACAAATTTTGTGCTAGATGGGTTCCCAAAATCCTGATGGAAGACCACAAAAAACAGAGACTGGCTGCAGCACTGACCTTCCTTGCAGGTTACAAGAAAAATGGTAGCAAAGTTATCAGTTGTATCATAATCTGGGTTGTCTTGGGTGAAGCATGTCAATTGTGAAACAGAAAGGCGATCGTTGGAATGAGGACACGCAAATTCTACCAGTAAATCACAGAAGTGTTCCAAACAATTTCAGCTAGAATGATCATGGCTGTTGTGTTTTGGGATTCAAAGGGAATAGTTCTCGTTGATTTCTTTGAATAGGGCACAGCAATTAGCAATTACCTCAGAGAAGTATTGTTAAACATTGACAAAGTTAAGGTACAAGCATCAGGGAAAACTTAGTGCAAAAGTTTTGTTTTTCATGAAAATGCATCTTCGCACATGGCCAATCATACCTAAGAGCTCCTACGGGATTTTGGATGGGAGGTGTTTCAACATCCATCATACAGCCTGGATTTGGCACCGAGTGACTACCACCTCTTCCTAGTAACAAAGGCATGGCTCGCTACAAAACTCTTTGATACTGATGCTGAACTGCATGCCAATACAAACTGGTGGTTGCAATTGCAGGCAGCAGATTTCTAGGGAGACAGCATTGAAAAATTTGTGCCACAGTATGATAAGTGCCTCAGTTTGAGTGGTGATTATGTAGAAAAATAGCCCACAAGTATGCCTTTAAAATGTATATAATGAAATCTGATTTTTCCATATTGTTAATTTTTTTGTTTCGAAACAACTGTTACTTTCTGGGTAGCCCTTGTATATATTCTACATGAAAGGAAATAAGAACTTGGGATACATTTTAACTTACACAGAGGGCTACAAAGGTTTTATTTTCAAAAGCACCATCCAATTTTACAAGAGTTTACCTTCACTTTGCATGCACTTTGGGGAACTTTTTACTGTTTGATGCATGGCAAACATCCACCATGGTTTGAAACACAAATCTCATCTCAGAACTTGCCACACAGGCTCATGAGGAACAGCTAACTCTCTGCTGGCATGATGAGCAGACTTCTGTAGACTATAATGAAACGAGGTACTGGTAGAATTAAAGCTGCGAGGGCGGGGCGTGAGTCGTGCTTGGGTAGCTCAGTTGGTAGAGCGGCACTTGCCTGTGAAAGGCAAAGGTTCTGAGTTCAGTTCGAGTCTCGGTCCGGCACACAGTTTTAATCTGCCAGGAAGTTTCTTCTGCAGACTATGTTTAAAACTCTGTTCAATGCACTCTATGTTTTAAAAGAACACCAAGAGCAAACAGTAGATTTCTCCTTACACAAACAGCCAATATTTTGAAACTCCTGGTGTCACTGTCAAATGCTTTGAGCTGTAAGAGGTGCACTGTCAAGCTCTCAATGAAAATCACACCACACATTTATAACTGACTTGCCCGTGGTGAAGCAAAGAACACAAAACACATTTTTGTTGTTGTGTTATTGTAATCTTAACTTGACACGGATAGGTATTAAACGAATAAGTGAGTGAGCTGGCTGCACTAGGGAGATCACTATGGCCAGCTAACTTTTAGTTTCAATACGTAACTTAAAAGACATCCCAAGTTCCTACCTTCAAGCATAATTTCATTAATGTAAAAGGTATAGTCTTCCAAAATCAGATGAATTTTCTTAAAAAAAAAAAAAAAACATATTTTCTCCTCTCCCAAAGCTGGCACATAATGGTATTACCTTCATGGTTCAGAGCATCAGCCTCATTCACTATTTTTACTTAACACATAGCACATAGTAAGAATAACTGCAGTAACTAACCGTCCATCCTTGTGGCTCCAAATGGTGCTTGCGTCATAGCAGAGGGTGGTGTTGACAGCTGTGCAAGCAAAGCACTGCCTGCAGTGGCTGCAGTAGGCCCAGCAGCTGAGGCCACAGGGTTCGGTCCTGCTCCGGTCACCCCTGTTGCACCAGGACCTTGCTGCAGGAATGTTGGACGCTGCTGTGGAGGCATCATTGTGCCGGGTACCGGACCAGCACTAGTGGGGGGCCAGCGGGAGGGGGGAGGAGGTCGAGTACCACCAATAACAGGTCCGTGGTAACCTGGAGGATTTTGCTGTGGAAAGCCTCGTCCTCCAGGTACCATTTGTGGCTGTTGTTGTTGTTGCTGCTGTTGCTGTTGTTGTTGCTGTTGCTGCTGCTGTTGTTGATGCTGCTGCTGTTGCAGTTGCTGCTGCTGTTGTTGTAATTGCTGCTGTTGCTGCTGGAGTTGCTGCTGCTGTTGCTGTTGTTGGGTAGCAAGCATTGCCTGAAACATAATGTAAACCTCAAAATGATTCTACATAAAGCCACTGCAAAATTTCTTAAAATCTATCTGCTTATACTAAATAATTTGTTGTCATCTGTAATGGTAAACAACTGTTCACGGCTTCAATTAAGCAAAATTTACCATTGGTGGATCCAAAGAAAGTGATATAAATATGATGTATTAACATGTGCTATTAAATCACAAAGTGTCTTGTCACAAGAAAACACAGTTGTAAGAAGGAAAGTAGGAAACAATCTACCATCTCGTTTGGTGACGATTCACTGCTATGAACTGTATTCCAGAAGTACATGAACAATGCCATTACATAGCAGTTCAAAATTGCTATCTTAAAAGCTGAAAATTTGGACAGACATCTACAACCAACTGGATAAGATTCACTCAGTAACAAAGCCAACCCTATCAGTCAAAGGGATCAGTTATCTACAGCATGAAGTAAGAAAGACAAGCATTCTGGCATAAACAGTCAGAGTGTTGTATTTGCAAGATACAAACTGAAACCAAAAGACCAATATTTAATACAGTGACTGCAACAGAAATGAGGATTGCTACTGAATCTCAGATTCCATTGCAATGGAAGAGTCACCTGGACAAAACCACTATAAGACTTAAGAAAAGAAAAATGCACTTCTTCTTTGTTGTGACTCGCCGATCTTTCAAAGTGCCGCCGCGCAGTTACACGCATCCTCTACATGCGGCACTGTCTGCCAGCCATGCAGCAGCAGTGTCACCTAAGTGGCCAGCCAGCCAGCGGCTGCTAGACTCGGACTCAGTTCTGATTTGATTGTTAAAGTGTACACACGTCTTACTTTGTTTACTTGATCTGTGACTTACATGTATTGTGTTGTACTTGAAATATGTTTGTTCAACTTGACGCTATAACATTCTTCCTTTCAGATGAACCTGCATCAAACACTGCCCCATGTGTATTACTGTTTAAAATAATTATATCAGTCATTTATTAATGGAAAAATGGAAAATTCAGGATGGAATAATGACAATGTTATGAAAAGTATATTTGCTACTCACCATACTGTGGATATGCTGAGTCACAGATAGGTACAACAAAAAGACTGTCAAACAAAGCTTTTGGTCAAACGAGCCTTCATCAGAATACACACACACACACACACACACACACACACACACACACACACGAGCAGCAGTGCATGATGGGAGAAGCAACTGGGTGGCAGGGTAAGGAGAAGGCTGGGGTGAGGTGGTGAAGGAATAGCAAGGCTGCCTGTGAAACCAGTCCTGTGATCTACAAGCTAAGCTGCAATCACTGTGCTGCAGCCTGCATGGGCATGACAGCCAACAAGCTGTCTATCAGCATGAATGGCCACTGACAAACTGTGGCCAAAAAACAGCCGGACTGCCCAGTTGCTAAGCTCACTGCCCAACACAATGTTCTTCATTTCAATGACTGCTTCACAGCCTGTGCCATTTGGATCCTTAGGACAAACAATAGCTTTTCTAAGTTGTGCAGGTGAGAACTCAGTATGCAATATATCCTTCATTCCCGTAAAACTTCTAACCTCTATCATCATTAGTTATTGTCCTTTACCCACCTGACCCTTTCCATATTCCCATTCCAGCACTACACAGCCCTCTTCCACCAACGAAACCCCCCCCCCCTCCTATTTAACCTCCCAGTGTGTGTGTGTGTGTGTGTGTGTGTGTGTGTGTGTGTGTGTGCGTGTTGCATGTGCGTGTGTATTCTGATGAAGGTCTGTTTGGCCAAAAGCTTGTTTGACACCCTTTTTGTTGTGTCTATCTGCAACTCAGTATCTCTGCTATATGGTGAGTAGCAATTTCCTTTTCACATCAATCATTTATGTTTAAAGCAATTTAGTTAGTATGTAACATGATATCCCATGTCAAAGTGAAATATAATTATTCATTTAAAATAATCATGTGAACATTAAGGGAAAGGACAGTCTTTCCTATTGTCCAGCAGCCTTTTTGCGTGATGTACTTTGTCTGGTCAGATCACATAAAAGTAATCCAAGGAGATACCAAAATTTCTCTTGAACCGATTGGTTGGTTGGTTTGTGGGGCTGAAGGGACCAGACTGCAGAGGTCATCGGTTCCTTTCTCCACGACCATGAAACACCCACAGGGAATAAAAACAAGCAATGCAGATGACAAGGAATGACACAGAACAAGAAAGACACAGACAAAGACCAGAAAAAAAGGAATTAAAAGCACACAGAGTTTTACAGTGGTTCACAGGTACCAAGGACTTTCTGCCACAATACTGACTGGAGATCACATTCCGAAAGGCCAATCTCCAGGGCCAGTTCACTGATAGCCTGTTTGGCCACCCTGTCAACACGTTCATTACCCAGGATGTCAACATGACTCAGGGTCCATACAAAAACCACGGAGTGGCCGCAATGGGCAAGTGTATCGATGGACTCCTGGATAGCCATCACCAGACGAGACAGAGGAAAACACTGGTTGATAGCTCGTAAACCGTTCAGGGAGTCACTACTGATGATGAAGGACTCACCTGAGCAGGAGCAGATATACTCTAGAGCACGAGAGATGGCTACCAGCTCTGCAGTGAAAACGCTGCAGCCATCCAGCAATGAGTGTTGCTCAGATTGATCCCCATAAATAAAAGAATAACCAACTCAACCAGCAACCATCGAACCATTGGTGCAAACTACAGCAGAGCCGTGAAATGCGGCAAGGAGGGAAAGAAAGCGTTGGCGGAGGGCCTCAGGAGGGACCAAGTCTTTCGGGCCTTGTGCAAATCCAGCTGAAGGCATGGGCGGGGCACACACCATGGGGGTATATGGGTATGGGCCCGGTAAAGAGGTGGGAGAGGGAAAAACTCAAGCCCAGAGAGAAGAGACTAGACGCGAACCGCAATCATAGACCCTGACCGAGGCTGCCATTCTGGAAGATGGGACGACCGAGTTGGGGAACAGGAGATGGTAATTTGGATGCAAGCTATAAACATGTGCAGCATAAGCAGCCAGTCATCGTTGGCACCGGATCCGCAGTGGAGGGACACCAGCCTCAACAAGTAGGCTGTTTACAGGACTGGTGCACAAAGTCCAGTTGCGAGTCAAATCCCACAGTGAACTATGGGGTCAAGCAACCGCAATGCGGAAAGCGATGCCGAACCGTAAGCCAGGCTCCCATAATCGAGACAGAACTGAATCAACACCTGATACAGTCATAGAAGGGTAGACCGACTGGCACCCCAGCTGGTGTGACTCAAGCAACGAAGAGTGTTAAGATGCCGCCAGCACGTTTGTTTAAGCCGCCAAATATGAGGACCCAAGTCAACTAGGTATCAAAAAGCAAACCCAAAAACCAATGTGTCTCCACCACAGCAAGAGGTTCGCAGTCAAGATAAAGCCGTGGCTCAGGGTGAAAAGTGCAACACCGGCAGAAATGCATGACGCAAGTCTTGGCGACTGAAAACTGGAAGCCGTGCCTTACAGCCCAAGACTGCACCTTGCAGATAGCACCCTGCAGCTGCCGTTCAGCAACTGCAATTCCAGTGGAGCTGTAGTACAGGTAAAAGTCATCAGCATCCAAAGAAGCTGATACAGACATTCCCACAGCTGCAGCTAGCCCACTGATAGCAACTAAAAAGAGGCAGTCACTCAAGACAGAGCCTTGTGGAACCCCATTCGCCTGGACTCGGCAGGAACTATGGGAGGGACCAACTTGCACGCGGAAGGAACTAAGTGACAGAAAATTTTGAATAAAAATCAGAAAATGGCCTCTAAGACCCCACCCATGAAGCATGGTGAGGATGTGATGTCGCCATGTGGTATCGTACACCTTCCGCATGTCAAAAAAGATGGCAACCAGATGCTAATGGCGGGCAAATGCCATACAGGTGGCAGACTCCAGGCAGACCATATTATCGGCGGCATAGCGGCCCTTACGGAACCCACCCTGAGACAGAGACAGAAGGCCCCGAGACTCAAGTAGCCAACTGAACCTCCAGCTCACCACGTGTTCGAGCAACTTGCACAGAACATTGGTGAGGCTAATGGGGCAATAGCTGTCCACCTCCAGGGCACTCTTGCTAGGTTTCAACACTGGTATGATGATGCTTTCCCACCACTGTGATAGGAACTCACCCTCAGCCCAGATATGGTTGAAAAGGTCTAGGAGGTGTCGCTGGCATCCACTGAGAGGTGTTTGAGCATCTGATAGTGGATGCAATCCGCCCCAGGAGCCATATCAGGGCAAGTGGCTAGGGCACTTTGGAGTTCCCAGTCACGGAATGGAGCATTGTACGATTCGGGGTGGCACGCTTGGAACGAAAGGCTCCGACATTCCAACCGCTCTTTCAGGGAGAGGAAGGCCAGAGGGTAATTCGTAGAGCAGAACTCTGAGCATAATGCACTGCTAAGAGTTCGTGTCTGTTGCAGTACAGACTGCTCCATTCAGGGAAGCCCAGGTATGCTGACTGAGCTCTGATAGCCATAGAGTTGCTTAATCTTGGTCCAAACCTGCAAAGGAGAGGTATGGTTGCCAATGGTGGAGACATACCTTTCCCAGCACTCCTGCTTCCGTTGGCAAATAAGGCATCGGGCTCGAGCACGGAACCGCTTAAAGGCAATGAGGCGTTCAAGTGATGGGTGCTGCTTATGATGTTGGAGGGCCTCCCTGCAATCTCTAATCACCTCAGCAGTCTCTGGTGACCACCAAGGCACAGTCCTCCACCGAGGGGATGCGGAAGAACAGGAAATTGCAGATTCCACTGCAGAAACGATGCAGGTGGTTATCGTGTTAACCACCACATCAATGGCGTCTTGAGAAAGGGTCTCAGTAGTGGCAATGAAGGCGAATGAGTCCCAGTCAGCCTTATTCAAGGCCCACCTGAGGAGGTGCCCAGAAGAGTGAGACTGTGGCAGAGAGAGAAAGATTGGAAAGTGGTCACTACCACATAAGTCGTCATGCACACTCCATTGGTCAGATGGTAGAAGGCCAAGGCTCCAGACCAAAAGGTCAATGGCTGATTATGTGCCATGCGTCACACTGAAATGTGTGGAGGTGCCAGTATTTAAGAGGGAAAGGTCAAGCTGTGCCAACACTTGCTCAACGACAGTGCCTTGACCTTTTGCCACCAATCCACAAAGGGTTATGGGCGTTAAAGTCGCCCAGTAACAGAAAAGATGGCGGCAGTTGGGCTATCAGCACAGCCAATACATGCTGTGGGACATCACCATCCTGTGGAAGATAGATACTGCAGACAGTAACAGTCTGAGTCATCCACACCCTAACAGTGACAGCCTCTAAAGGTGTTTGAAGATCTACACACTCGCTGTAAAGAGAGTTAAGGACGTAGACGCAGACCCACCAGATATCCTCACATAAGCTGCCCAATTCTTATACTAACCCCGATAGCTACGGAGAGCGGGAAGGGAGAGGGGGGGGGGGGGGGTTGCATCACCGGAAACCAAGTTTCCTGGAGAGCAATGCAGAAGAAAGGGTGAAGACTGATGGCTGATAAATTGTTGGAGCTCAGCAAGGTGGTGGAAAAAACCTTTGCAATCCCACTGGAGGATAATATGACTGTGAGGCTGGAAAGGCATTTAACATTCAATGAGATGGGTTACGCCTCAGGGTCACCTGCAGCCACCAACTGATTTCCTAAGGAGATGATATCCATTGTGTCTGAGGGTTTGGCGAGGTCCAGGTCCTCAGTGGACGCCATAATCTCCACCCCATCCTCAGATGCAGAGATTGTAGGTAGCGGTGGGGTGGGTGCCGCCTCAAGTTCCTTGGTCTTAGGGGAATTTTCTCGCTGCTCCTTGAGTTTTTCTGGCTGGGTGGGCTTCACGGATTCTGTCTCTGGGACTGAGGAGGATTGTGAAGCCCTATGACCAACTGCTTTGGGGCACTTCAGCTACTGGCAGGTGTCAACTTTGCCACTAACAGAAACATGGGAAGGGAGGGACCAAAGGGACCCCTTCCGAGTGAGAGGAGCCAAAGAAGTTGGACGCTTCTCTGGCTTAGAATTGGGGACAGACATCCCCGATGGTTGGTTGGGGGGGGGGGGGGGGGTTGCTCCCAAAGTAGGTGGTGCAGGAGTAACAGGGAGGGAACTGCCCCCCACCATCAAGGTGTAGTCTTCCGGCACTGAGAGGTGACTGGGGGCGATGGAGCTGATGCGGCTAGAACAGTTGTAGCGACGGCGTAAGAGGTGGTCATACGAACAGGATAGAAGTGTTCAAACTTCCGATTAGTCTCAGTGTAGGTCAGTCGGTCCAGAGTCTTATATTCCACAATTTTCCTCTATTTCTGTTCAATCTCGCAGTCCAGTGAGCAAGGTGAATGATGCTCTCTGCAGTTGACACAGATGGGAGACAGGGCACAAGGAGTATTGGGATGTGATGGGTGTAAGCAAACTCAACACATGAGGCTGGAAGTACAGTGGGAAGACATATGGTCGAACTTCCAGCACTTAAAGCACTGCATCAGGGGAGGGAAGTAGAGCTTGATGTCACAGCGGAAGACCATCACCTTGACCTTCTCAGGCAATGTATCACCCTCGAAGGCCAAGATGAAGACACCGGTGGCAACCTGAGCATCCCTCGGACCCTGATGAGCGCGTAGGATGAAATGAACACCTCGCCACTCTAAATTGGTGCGCAGCTCGTCATCAGACTGCAAAAGTAGGTCCCTGTGGAATATAATACCCTGAACCATATTTAAGCTCTTATGGGGTGTGATGGTAACAGAAACATCCCCCAACTTGTGACAAGCGAGTAATGCCCGTGACTGGGCAGAGGATGCTGCTTTTATCAAAACTGACCCAGAGGGCATTTTGGACAAGCCCTCCACCACTCCAAACTTGTCCTCTAAATGCTCTACAAAGAACTGACACTTCATTGTCATGGAAGGTTCCCCATCAGCTCTCGTACATACTAGGTACCGGGGCGAATAAGCTTCGCCCCCATCCTTAGCCTTTCGTTCCTCCTATGGTGTGGCCAGGGAGGGGAATGATTTGGGATCATACTTCTGCACATTAAATTGAGCCCTGGAACGCTTAGAGACTGCTGGTGGTTGGCCACCAGCAAGTGGTGATGTACCATGCTTCATTGCATGTCATCTGCCCTGATGCCACCCACTCCGACCAAGGTCCCTCCCCACAGGTGCCACCCAGCCTCAACAAGGGCCACCTGGCAGGATGGCCATCGCCGGGAATCCCCACGCCCCAGGTGATGGGCATCTACTCCACGGCATACATGGGGAGTTAATGGCGCAGACATCAGCAGAGTGATCCCTGTGTTGTCAAGTGGCTAAAACCAACAGGGCACATAGTGGCCCCACCACAACAGACTAACTACTGTGCTGGATATCAGGTTCAAAGAAGTCCATGACATCGTCGGCACAGAAAGTGACACTGCATAGTGCATGGTGGAAAACGCACCCTCGCTCAAGAGATGGAGAATGAGCGGGACTGCAATGCAACGACGAGAAAGTGGGCTAAAGATCTCAATGCACAATGGACACGATGCACCATGTAAGGCACCCTCCCCCAATTGGCTCGCTCTCCTCAAACCCTACAGGGGACCATCACATAAATGCCGAAATGTGAGAGACTCCTTTTAGTCACCTCTTACGACAGGCAGGAATACCTCAAGCCTATGCTTACCCCTGGAGCCGCAGAGGGGTCTCTTGGATCATTTGATAGTACTGGAAAAAATTATATTCTTCAACCAAATCTGGAAAGAGAATATCAAATTTTGTGTGGTTGCATTTGTTTCATCGACAGTAGTGGGAACTGTGCCTCCTAAGGCAAAAAAGGCAAACCTTTTTTCTCTCTGTATTCGCATAAATATAGTAACGGAAAAACTTTGGTGGAATATTTTTACTTTGCAGCGGAATGTGAGCTGATATGAAACTTCCTGGCAGATTAAAACTGTGTGCCGGACCGACAATCCAATTTGGGACCTACGCCATTTGTGCGCAAGTGCTCTACTAACTGAGCTACCCGACCACAATTCCCAACCTGTCCTCACTGGTTTACTTCCACCAGTACCACATCTCCTACCTTATCAACTTCACAGAAGCTCTCCAGCAAAATTTGCAGGACTAGTGCTCCTGTAAGAAAGAATATTACTGATACATGGATTTCTCCTATGAGTGTTAGCTAGTCCTGCAAGTTTTGCAGAAGGACCTCTGTGAAGTTTGGAAGGTAGAAGATGAGTTACTGGTGGAAGTAAAGTTGTGGGGATGGCTCGTAAGTCGTGCTTGGGTAGCTCAGTTGATAGGACACTTGCCTAAGAAAGCCAAAGGTCCCAAGTCTGGATTTTGATCCAACAGAGTTTTAACCTGCCAGGAAATTTCAAGACTGATGATGTTGCTATCTTTGACACATATCCTTTTTCAGAGCTAGAGGCTACATTGAAATGCATATAAATTTGTACAGCTACATTGTTCTGGCTGACTACACTGCACCAACAGTACAACTTGACTGGGTTGAGGGACTGTGTTGGATGGACTGGCCACGGGCAGAAAATAGGTGGGCAGCAGGAGAGAGGGTTGGGGAAGGGTGCCACATGGCTGGGAGGAGTAGGCACAGACATCCAGGATAGAATGTGACACAAGTGAGCTCATTCTGGCTGTAAACAGTGAAAGTTGTTGGTAGCACAATTTTACATGAAGGAGTGGATTGGAAGGAGGAGATCACAAAGAGAAAGAGGGAGCTTGTGTAGATGAGGGTCTGTGTAGGATGAGTGAAATTGGAATGGGGCAGGGGTGAGGTGGGTATGAGCCAGTGGCTAACAAACTCTGACATCAGGTGATGATGTGATAGAAGGATGTGTTGCTATGACAGTTGCCTTCTAGGTATTTCAGAGAAGCTAGAGTTGGGGTGGGGGTGGGGGGGTGAAGATTTAAACAATACGAGTCATCAAGCAGCCACTGCATGCTCTGCTCAGTGTGGTTAACTCTGCTCTTCATCAGTTTGGTGGTAGTCATTCATTTGGGTTGAAAACTGGTTGGTATAATATGCCCACACAAAATGCTGCGCAGAAATTACAGCAGAGCCAGTATAAATGACTGCCTTCACAAGAGGCCCTTACTCTGACAGGGTACAATAAGCTTGTAACGGGAGACAGTTGGTTCATTTTATCAACCAAAAGCTAGAAACATTCTCAGTCTTTTCTATTTGTCTATTAACAACTTAACACTTCAAATATTGAATGAAATGTTATTTTTAATGTCATAAATTACCTGTATTCATATAACATTATTACAATTTGTGCAAATGTGTATGCAACCGAAATTTGTCTTTGGCATTACACAAGCTGTTTGGAAATACCCCTTACAGACTTCTAGGACCTATTGAGGAAAGCGAATACATAATATTTTGAATAGAAATCCATGTCTGGAAACACACTGTTTCTGTTCTATGACACTTTCAATTCATATGTTTAACTCATCCACTTCTGCTAGAGGGCTTGAGTTAGCTGTGATGGAGTACACCTATTAGATAACAATTCGAAGTGAAACATAATTATGCATCCATTTATCATTTAAGCACATTTTTTTGAATTAACACATTATGTGTTTACATTATTCCAAAACAAAAAAGAACCCAGCTGCCGTACGTACAGAACAATTATAATTTATTACAAAAGTGGGTCAATGTGGCTTCCACAAGTGTTGTTACAGACATTGTACCTATGAAGCATGTTCTGGTACACACTTTCTATTCCATCTGGTGTCTCTTCAATTTCTAGTGCAGCAGTTGTGGATGCATTGCACATCTGAATTGAAACCATCGTAGAACGAAAACAGTACATTTCCAGACAAGGGCTCCTATTCATAATGTTATGTACGCACTCCCCTCTACAAGTCCTAGAGATTTGTAATGGGAATTCCTAAACACCCTGTATACTACTGTGATAGAAACAAAAATTCATTTGTATTATAAGATATCAAACAATGTACATTGTTTGCAGGTATTTCTGAATAATATCTAAATAAAACAAAGACTTCAGTCACTATAGGAAGGAGGAAGGAAGATTAAGTATTTATAGATGGAACACAAGCTAAGGTTGGGAAAGAAAATCAGCCGAGGCCTTATCATAGGAGCAATCACAAATGGCTGAACAGTAATTTTGCACCACCCAGTCCAATGTATTACCAGTGCACCAAATCACATCAAACACTATGTGGAGAACAGATGAATTTTTCAGACACTATTTAAATCTGTTGTCATTTTTTTTGAGCAGTGATCATACAATGGTTCAACTCAATACTTAAGCAGATAACCAGTACCAACCTGAGACGTGGGGGCCTGGGTTCCACCCCTGAACACCGCGCTGCTGGCGGCAGCAGCTGCCGCAGCAGCAACAGCAGCTGCTGCAGCCTGTGGTGCAGACCCAGCAGTGGCCACCCCGATGGGGCTGCCAATGCTGGGCAGCGGGCTCGACAAAGATGGCACAGGGCCGAGGGCTCCTGCAGGCATGGGGCACTGTGCGGGGTGTCCCGGCAGCAAGCTCACTCCTGCTGCCACAGTCGGGCTAACAGGACGTTCTTTCAAACTGCAAACAACAGCACATCAAAGTATACACAAAGTAGCTTTGCTAACATAATAGTAATTTAAATTATTTTCATTTTAGTAAAGGCCAGTGCTTAACATGCAGACTATCAGTCTGTTAAGAAAGAAAACAAGTGGTTATGGTTACATGCTGCAAACAGTACCAGTTAAAAAGGTGGAAAAATGCACACAACCTTATCACAATGCACTTACTTGCTGACACCACACCATATAATGAACCAATAAAAAAGTATATGAAACAGAAACAGCTTTAACAAAGTCCACGTAAACAGATGTGTAGATGTATCAAGACTTTGTGTTAATATTTGTTCACTAGGTAATGAAACTAAGTAAGCATGCATAAGACTGTGAATGAGCTTCTTCAGTTAATCTTTCAGTGACAATTCCACAAAAACCCCGTAAAACTGAGATGGCCATTCATATAATTCCTCTCTCTCTCTCTCTCTCTCTCTCTCTCTCTCTCTCTGTATGAATGGGTGTAAAGATTTGTATCTTACTGGAACATACTTATTTTAAAAAAGGGGAAATAACTGTCACACCACCATGGATAATGTATAATTTTCTGAGAACAAATTGCCTGCCACAGAAGCTTTTAAATTCCTACTTTCCAGTTTTTTGGGTCAATAAGTAATAGTACATCTTGAAACCAAATTCACAGGTGCAAGCTTCTGTAAAGTAATTTTTGCGAGTTCTTTTGTATTATTTTTTCTTCAGCTTTAACCATTTCTATTCAAACACTGTTGTCTTCTGATGCCTTTCCTTCCTTCATAAGCCAAATATGACAATGTTTCTAATCGTTTGCACTTTAAATAATAATCTTATTTTTTAAATACTATTAGCTAATTTTGAGCTTTGTTTGTTGTCAAATTTTGTCTACAGACAGAATAACATGTGGAACTAAATAGAAGTTAATATATAAAAGACTCTAAAAGTACAATGGATGTAATGTTTTCTAAGAAACAGTATTATTACTGACAAAATATGTGGACACATCATCTACCCGTGAAGTTTAGAAAGTAGGAGATGAGGTACTGGCAGAATTGAAGCTGTGAGGACGAGGCATGAGTCGTGCTTGGGTAGCTCAGATGGTAGAGCACTTGCCCACGAAAGGCAAAGGTCCCGAGTTCGAGTCTTGGTCCGGCACACAGTTTTAATCTTCCAGAAAGTTTCATATCAGCACATACTCCGCTGCAAAGTGAAAATCTCAATCTGGAAACAGCCCCCCAGCCTGTGGCTAAGCCATGTCTCCGCAATATCCTTTCTTCCTGGAGTGCTAGTTCTGCAAGGTTCACAGAAGAGCTTCTGTGAAGTTTGGAAAGTAGGAGACGAGGTACTGGCAGAACTGAAGCTGTGAGGATGGGGCGTGAGTCGTGCTTGGGTAGCTCAGATGGGAGAGCACTTGCCCACGAAAAACAAACGTTCCGAGTTCAAGTCTCGGTCTGGCACACAGTTTCAATCTGCCAGAAAGTTTCATATCATATCCATTGCCTGTTATTGTTACTTGTTGCATTTTTGGTATTACAGTGTTCTGCCTGCTTTTTATCATCCACATTTCCTGATGTTTGCTTAAGTATATTTGTCTATACTTGCATAATCCCTGATTGCTAAGATGCTGAACTTGGTGCTTGATTTAATATGGTATACATCCTTGTTTTTAAATAAATTCTTACTGCCAAATGAGAATTTTCTGTCTAGCTCTTTAACTATTTTACTCTGTGAAGAAGTGGGGTGTGAACATGCAGAAAATTTTTAACAGAGAATTGCCACACTATTAGTAATAGGTGACATGCTGTGTGATTAAGCTGATAAGTAAAACTGAATACTGAATGCTAACTGTTAAGGGAGGCTGCTGGAAAGTTGTTAGTAGCAACAGAACAATTAGTAACCTCCTCGTAAATAATGTAGTTTACAGTGGGCATCTGCTTAAACCCAATTTCAGTGCATCCAACCACATCCCTAAATTTAAAGCAAAAAACACTTAGAAGAGCAGAATGAAAAGTAGGAAGAAAGATGATGATACAGAGTCAAGCAGTGTTGTCCCCTCCTCCTCCCCCCACTCCCCCAAGAAGATTGTGGTTTATGGATTGGACAGAAAGTACATAACATCGAACGTCCATCATAAGGATGCAGTCCATAACAGCAACATCTTCTATCACCTCTATCAGATAGGTTTCAGAGACCCCCCCAACTTTTTTTATGCAACTCAATAACAAAAGGTCGCAAGATTCGTCTTATGAAAACAAACAAGAAGCTGCTCGTTAAAATAAGCAATGATACCAACACACAAGCCACTGAAAATGTGTCAAACCAAAAGACATATACCAAGATGGAAGCCACATGCATTATTATAAATAACTATTATGTGTTCTTTATGCCCTTACACACTTTTTAATTAATAGATGTAAACTGAGGTGACTAAAGTCATGGGATACCTCCTAACTTCATGTTGGACCTTCTTTATGCCCTTACACACTTTTTAATTAATAGATGTAAACTGAGGTGACTAAAGTCATGGGATACCTCCTAACTTCATGTTGGACCTTCTTTTGCCCATTGTAGTGCAACAACTCGATGTAACATGATGGATTGAACAGCTTGCTGGAAACACCTGCACAAATATTGAACCATGCTGCTCTAGAGCTGACCGTAACTGAGAAAGTGTTTCTGGTGCCCTGTTTCGTACACAAACTGACCGCTCAATTATTTCCTGTAAATGTTCAATGGGATTTATGTTGGATGATCTGGGTGGCCACACTATTTGTTCAAACTGTCCAGAATGTTTTTCAAACCAACTGCAAACTATTGTGGACCAGTGAGATAACGCATTATCATTTACAGAAAACCTATTGTCATTTGAGAATGTGAACAATTAAAAATGGTCTCCAAGTAGCCAAGCATAACCATTTCGAGTCAACGATAGGTTCAGTTGGATCAGAAGACTTAGTCAGTCCTGTGTAAGCAAACCCCACACCATTATGGAGGCATCAGCAGTTTGAACAGTGCCTTGTTGACAACTTGGGTTCATGGCTTCGTGCAGTCTTCGCCACACTCGAACCACACCATCAGCTCTTACCAACTGAAGTTGGCCCTCTTCTGACCAAGCCATAGTTTCCCAGTCATCTAGGGTCCAATCAATATGGTCACAAGCCCAAGAGAGTTGATGCAGGAATGTTGTGCTGACGGCAAAGGCACCTGCATCGGTCACCTGCTACCACAGCCTATTAAAGCCAAATTTTGCCACACTGTCCTAACGGACATGTCATACATCCCACATTGATTTTTGTGGTTATTTCATAAAGAGGTGCTTGTCAGTTAGCACTGACAACTCTATGCAAATGCCACTGCTCTCAATCATTAAGTGGAGGCCATCAGCACCTTTGTTGTCCGTAGTCAGAGGTAATGTCTGTAATTTGGTATTTTTGGCACATTCTTGACATTGTGCATCACAGAATAATAAATTCCTTGACGATTTCCGAAGTAGAATGTCCCAAGCATATAGTTCCAACTACCATTCCGTGTTTGAAGTCTGTTAACTTCTGCTGTGTGGCCTTAATCACGTCGGAAATTCCTTTCCACATAAATCATCTGAGTGCAAATGATAGCTCTGCCAGAATGCACTGTCCTTTTATACTCTTTGTACATGATACTACCACCATCTGTATGCATGCATATCACTATACCACGACTTTTGTCGCAGCAGAATATACCCTACTTTATACGGTGCTGGTCCCAGGGCAGTGTCATCAAACACTGTTGTTGTGGTCTTCAGTCCTGAGACTGGTTTGATGCAGCTCTCCATGCTGCTCTATCCTGTGCAAGCTTCTTCATCTCCCAGTACCTACTGCAACCTACATCCTTCTGAATCTGCTTAGTGTATTCATCTCTTGGTCTACCTCTATGATTTTTACCCTCCACGCTGCCCTCCAGTGCTACATTTGTGAGCCCTTGATGCCTCAAAACATGTCCTACCAACCGATCCCTTCTTCTAGTCAAGTTGTGCCACAAACTTCTCTTCTCCCCAATCCTATTCAATACCTCCTCATTAGTTACGTGATCTATCCACCTTATATTCAGTATTCTTCTGTAACACCACATTTCGAAAGCTTCTATTCTCTTCTTGTCCAAACTAGTTATCGTCCACGTTTCACTTCCATACATGGTTACACTCAATACAAATACTGTCAGAAACGACTTCCTGATACATAAATCTATATTCGATGTTAACAAATTTCTCTTCTTCAGAAACACTTTCCTTGCCATTGCCAGTCTACATTTTATATCCTCTCTACTTCGACCATCATCAGTTATTTTACTTCCTAAATAGCAAAACTCCTTTACTACTTTAAGTGTCTCATTTCCTAATCTAATTCCCTCAGCATCACCCGATTTAATTTGTCTGCATTCCATTATCCTCGTTTTGCTTTTGTTGATGTCCTTTCAAGACACTGTCCATTCCGCTCAACTGCTCTTCCAGGTCTTTTGCTGTCTCTGACAGAATTACAATGTCATCAACGAACCTCAAAGTTTTTACTTCTTCTCCATGAATTTTAATACCTACTCCAAATTTTTCTTTTGTTTCCTTTACTGCTTGCTCAATATACAGATTGAATAACATCGGGGAAAGACTACAACCCTGTCTCACTCCTCTCCCAACCACTGCTTCCCTTTCATGCCCCTCCACTCTTATGACTGCCATCTGGTTTCTGTACAAATTGTAAATAGCCTTTCGCTCCCTGTACTTTACCCCTGCCACCTTCAGAATTTGAAAGAGAGTATTCTAGTCAACATTGTCAAAAGCTTTCTCCAAGTCTACAAATGCTAGAAACGTAGGTTTCCCTTTTCTTAATCTTTCTTCTAAGATAAGTCGTAAGGTCAGTATTGCCTCACGTGTTCCAATATTTCTACGGAATCCAAACTGATCCTCCCTGAGGTCCGCATCTACCAGTTTTTCCATTCATCTGTAAAAAATTCGCGTTAGTATTTTGCAGCTGTGGCTTATTAAACTGATAGTTCGGTAATTTTCACATCTGTCAGCACCTGCTTTCTTTACTATATTCTTCTTGAAGTCTGAGGGTATTTCGCCTGTCCCATACATCTTGCTCACCAGCTGGTAGAGTTTTGTCATGACTGGCTCTCCCAAGGCCGTCAGTAGTTCTAACGGAATGTTGTCTACTCCCGGGGCCTTGTTCCGACTCAGATCTTTCAGTGCTCTGTCAAACTCTTCACGCAGTATCTTATCTCCCATTTTGTCTTCATCTACATCCTCTTCCCTTTCAATAATATTGTCCTCAAGTACATCGCCCTTCTATAAACCCTCTATATACTCCTTCCACCTTTCTGCCTTCCCTTCTTTGCTTAGAACTGGGTTGCCATCTGAGCTCTTGATATTAATACAAGTGGTTCTTTCTCTCCAAAGGTCTCTCTTAATTTTCCTGTAGGCAGTATCTATCTTACCCGTAGTGAGATAAGCTTCTACATCCTTACATTTGTCCTCTAGCCATCCCTGCTTAGCCATTTTGCACTTCCTGTCGATCTCATTTCTGAGACGTTTGTATTCCTTTTTGCCTGCTTCATTTACTGCATTTTTATATTTTCTCCTTTCATCAATTAAATTCAATATTTCTTCTGTTACCCAAGGATTTCTAGCAGCCCTCGTCTTTTTACCTACTTTATGCTCTGCTGCCTTCACTACTTCATCCCTCAGAGCTACCCATTCTTCTTCTACTATGTTTCTTTCCCCCATTCCTGTCAATTGTTCCCTTATGCTCTCCTTGAAATTCTGTACAACCTCTGGTTCTTTCAGCTTGTCCAGATCCCATGCCCTTAAATTCCCACCTTTTTGCAGTTTCTTCAGTTTTAATCTACAGGTCATAACCAATAGATTGTGGTCAGAGTCCACATCTGCCCCTGGAAATGTCCTACAATTTAAAACCTGATTCCTAAATCTCTTGTCTTACCATTATATAATCTATCTGATACCTTTTAGTATCTCCAGGATTCTTCCATGTATATAACCTTCTTTTATGATTCTTGAACCAAGTGTTAGCTATGATTAAGTTATGCTCTGTGCAAAATTCTACCAGGCTGCTTCCTCTTTCATTTCTCTCCCCCAATCCATATTCACCTACTACGTTTCCTTCTCTCCCTTTTCCTACTACTGAATTCCAGTCACCCATGACTATTAAATTTTCGTCTCCTTCACTACCTGAATAATTTCTTTTATTTGATCATACATTTCTTCAATTTCTTCATCATCTGCAGAGCTAGTTGGCATATAAACTTGTACTACTGTAGTAGGCATGGGCTTTGTGTCTATCTTGGCCACAATAATGCGTTCACTATGCTGTTTGTAGTAGCTTACCCGCACTCCTATTTTTCTATTCATTATTAAACCTACTCCTGCATTACCCCTATTTGATTTTGTATTTATAACCATGTATTCACCTGACCAAAAGTCTTGTTCCTCCTGCCACCGAACTTCACTAATTCCCACTATATCTAACTTTAACTATCCATTTCCCTTTTTAAATTTTCTAACCTACCTGCCCGATTAAGGGATCTGACATTCCACGCTCTGATCCGTAGAACGCCAGTTTTCTTTCTCATGATAACGGCGTCCTCATGAGTAGTCCCCGCCCGGAGATCCGAATGGGGGACTATTTTACCTCCGGAATATTTTACCCAAGAGGACGCCATCATCATTTAATCATACAGTAAAGCTGCATGTCCTCGGGAAAAATTACGGCTGTAGTTTCCCCTTGCTTTCAGCCGTTCGCAGTACCAGCACAGCAAGGCCGTTTTGGTTAATGTTGCAAGGCCAGATCAGTCAATCATCCAGACTGTTGCCCCTGCAACTACTGAAAAGGCTGCTGCCCCTCTTCAGGAACCACATGTTTGTCTGGCCTCTCAACAGATACCCCTCCATTGTGGTTGTACCTACGGTATGGCCATCTGTATCGCTGAGGCACGCAAGCCTCCCCACCAACGGCAAGGTCCATGGTTCATGGGGGGGCATCAAACACTAATAACAATAATAATAAAAAAGTAGTAACTTAAACAGGGTGAAGTGTAAATGCTTTCTATTTTTACAGTAGCTTTCATCATCCTCTATTTCTGAACTTATGTAATAGTTCAACTGTTGTCACAATAAGAACATGTGACTGAAATAGCACAATATGTATAACCAGTGAGCGGCAACAGAAATAATTTTTAGTTCTGACAGTTCTGTTGAAATGTCAGATTGTGGACCATCACAATAATCTCAACCTCTCAACTGTGTAACATCCCTCCTCGAAAAAAACCTGAAGGTAATCCATTTCTCTTTAAGGAATTTATGCTGAAACATCGGTGAGTAAAGAGCAATAATATTATATGCTGCTACTGTGGTTCAAATGGCTCTGAGCACTATGGGACTTAACTATGTTGCTACTATAATGTGAGAGTTATGCTAGTTAATCTGTAACAAAGTAAAAACAGATTATTTCATACAAGTGATCAGAAAGAGTAATACTTGTGTGTGTGTGTGTGTGTGTGGGAGGGGGGACAGAGGTCACATTTGAAGAATGTATACAGTTTAAATTGACAAATGATACCTTTTAGCTAGCCACTACCAACACTCTCAAATCTCAGTTGTTGAGATATATCACAATTGTAATTTAACAATGGAAACTCCATGTTACTATTGTAATTCCATTGCATCAGAAGTAAGTGCTCATCTAAAGGACATGCTGAAAATAATGCCTCCAAATTTTTTTATGTGAAAGCTCTAAAAGGTTTTTAAATAAAACAAACATTATTAACATTCTGCACCTTTTTTCTTCAGGTCTGCATATTTCTCAGCATAGTCACTCTGGCGATGAACACATTTCTCCCAACAAGAGACCACTTTGTTGACAGTTCAGCGAAGAATATTTAACTTTGTTGATGTAGCCATAATCTCATCTCTCTGGCACCACTCCATCACTATCAAAGTGAGGTCCTCAAAGGTATTCTTTACATTTTCAAAACCGAAGAAAACTAGATGGGGCCAAGTCGGAAATGTATACAGGATGATCAATAACAGTGCACCCAAGGCATCAGATTGTTGCAGATGTTGCAATGCTCATGTGTGATATGGAACTGTCATGGTGAAGGAGAGAGTGCTCTATGTCTTGATGAAATCCTTGAATTTGCAAATTGATTACAGCATGCTGCTTCTCATGCACCGACATAGTTGAGGTTGTACACGATCATGTTGCACACTACAATTTGGAGCCCTCTAGCAGTAGGGGCTGCAAATATATAGACATGAAGAATAAAGATGTGGAATGTTAACCGCAATTGTTTGATTTAAACACTTTAAGAGTTTTCACATAAAAATTTTGGTGATATTACTTTTCAGCATGCGCCTGTAAGTTTTTAAATTCCTTGCCCTGAAGAACGAGAGCTGGAAGCCTATCACTCATCACTCCTATCACTCATCACTAACTGCCATTTCACCACTCAGCAACTTGCATGGTGGAGAGGGTCTCACAAATACTGTTCATATTCCTGGCCGCAACATTCAATTATTGTAATGATCAAACCATAATTTTACTGAAGTGTAAACTCACCTGTAACCTTTGAGAAGAACCAAATGACGTGGATCTTTAGCATAGTTCTTGGTTTGAGATGCAGGAAGATCACCTCCAGCTTTCTCATACAGTTTGAAAAGTGCAGGTATTTTTCTTGGAGATAGTACTGATAAATGAATTCCTCTCTGAAAAAAGAAGAAAAACTTGAATGTAATCATGTTGTTGTGTGCGTAAAGCACAACAATGTAAAACCTTAATCTATAAAAAGAGCTGATTTTCATCTTAAATATGTGCTTAAGAGAAGAAAGATAACAAACAATTTTCTGAAGCAATTACAAAATAAGCAAGACCTATCTGCAAAATTTTAGTTTTATTTGTCACTGGTATTTCTACAGAAATACATGTTTCATACACATCTGTCAACCCTTCATGTATACCCACAGGTAGTATAGCTCAAGCAGAGCACATGCATAGGGGTCCAGAGAAATGTGAACAAAGATTCCAAGACTTACCAAGCGGGAAAGCGCTGGCAGACAGGCACAATGAACAAAACACACACACAGAATTACTAGCTTTCGCAACCGATGGTTGCTTCTTCAGGAAAGAGGGAAGGAGAGGGAAAGACGAAAGGATGTGGGTTTTAAGGGAGAGGGTAAGGAGTCATTCCAATCCCGGGAGCGGAAAGACTTCCCTTAGGTTGAAAAAAGGACAGGTGTACACTCGCACACACACACATATCCATACGCACATACACAGACACAAGCATCCTTTCGTCTTTCCCTCTCCTTCCCTCTTTCCTGAAGAAGCAACCATCGGTTGCGAAAGCTAGTAATTCTGTGTGTGTGTGTGTGTGTGTGTGTGTGTTTTGTTCATTGTGCCTGTCTGCTGGCGCTTTCTATATATATATATATATATATATATATATATATATATATATATGTGTGTGTGTGTGTGTGTGTGTGTGTGTGTGTGTATATATATTAAAAACAAAGATTCCGAGACTTACCGAGAGGAAAAGCGCCGGTAGATAAGCACAATAAATAAAACACACACATACAGAATTTCGATCTTTCGCAACCGGCAGCTGCTTCGACAGGAAAGAGGGAAGGAAAAGGAAAGATGAAAGGATGTGGGTTTTAAGGGAGAGGGTAAGGAGTCATTCCAATCCCGGGAGCGGAAAGACTTACCGTAGGGGGAAAAAAGGACAGTTGTACGTTCGCACACACACACATATCCATCCGCAGATACACAGACACAAGTAGACATTTGTAAAGGCAAAGAGTTCGGGCAGAGATGTCAGTCGAGGTGGAAGTACTGAGGCAAAGAAGTTGTTGAAAGACAGGTGAGGTATGAGCGGTGGCAACTTGAAATTAGCGGAGGTTGAGGCCTGGCGGATATCGAGAAGAGAGGATATACCGAAGGGCAAGTTCCCATCTCCGGAGTTCTGACAGGTTGGTGTTGGTGGGAAGTATACAGATAACTCCAACGGTGTAACACTGTGCCAAAATGTGCTGCCTGTGCACCAAGGCATGTTTAGCCACAGGGTGATCCTCATTACCAAAAAACACTGTCTGCCTGTGTCCATTCATGCGAATGGACAGTTTGTTGCTGGTCATTCCCACACAGAAAGCTTCACAATGTAGGCAGGTCAGTTGGTAAATCACGTGGGTGCTTTCACAAGTGGCTCTGCCTTTGATCGTGTACACCTTCCAGGTTACAGGATTGGAGTAGGTGGTGGTGGTGGTGGGAGGGTGCATGGGACAGGTTTAACACCGGAGGGGGGGGGGGGGGTTTACAAGGGTAGCAGCCAGAGGGTAGGGAAGGTGGTTTGGGGATTTCATTGGGATGAACTAAGATGTTACGAAGGTTAGGTGGATGGCAGAAAGACACTCTTGGTGGAGTGGGGAGGATTTCATGAAGGATGGATCTCATTTCAGGGCAGGATTTGAGGAAGTCGTATCCCTGCTGGAGAGTCATATTCAGAGTCAGGTACAGTCCCGGGAAGTATCCTGTCACAAGTGGGGCACTTTTGTGGTTCTTCTGTGGGAGGTTCTGGGTTTGAGGGGATGAGGAAGTGGCTCTGGTTATTTGCTTCTGTACCAGATCGGCAGGGTAGTTGCGGGATGCGAAAGCTGTTTTCAGGTTGTTGGTGTAATGGTTCGAGGATTCCGGACTGGAGCAGACTCGTTTGCCACGAAGACCTAGCTGTAGGGAAGGGACCGTTTGATGTGGAATGGGTGGCAGCTGTCATAATGGAGGTATTGTTGCTTGTTGGTGGGTTTGATGTGGACGGACATGTGAAGCTGGCCGTTGGACAGATGGAGGTCAATGTCAAGGAAAGTGGCATGGATTTTGGAGTAAGACCAGGTGAATCTGATGGAACCAAAGGAGCTTAGGTTGGAGAGGAAATTCAGGAGTTGTTCTTTACTGTGAGTCCAGATCATGAAGATGTCGTCAATAAATCTGTACCAAACTTTGGGTTGGTAGGCCTGGGTAACCAAGAAGGCTTCCTCTAAGCGACCCATAAATAGGCTGGCGTACGAGGGGGCAATCCTGGTACCCATGGCTGTTCCCTTTAATTGTTGGTATGTCTGGCCTTCAAAAGTGAAGAAATTGTGGGTCAGGATGAAGCTGGCTAAGGTAATGAGGAAAGAGGTTTTAGGTACGGTAGCAGGTGATCGGCGTGAAAGGAAGTGCTCCATCACAGCGAGGCCCTGGACGTGCAGAATATTTGTGTATACGGAAGTGGCATCAATGGTAACAGGGATGGTTTCCGGGGGTAACAGATTGGGTACGGATTCCAGGCGTTCCAGAAAGTGGTTGGTGTCTTTGATGAAGGATGGGAGACTGCATGTAATGGGTTGAAGGTGTTGATCTACGTAGGCAGAGATACGTGCTGTGAGGGCTTGTTAACCAGCTACAATGGGGCGGCCAGGATGATTGGGTTTGTGAATTTTAGGAAGAAGGTAGAAGGTAGGGGTACGGGGTGTCAGTGGGGTCAGGAGGTTGATGGAGTCAGGTGAAAGGTTTTGTAGGGGGCCTAAGGTTCTGAGTATTCCTTGAAGCTCCGCCTGGACATCAGGAATGGGATTACCTTGGCAAACTTTGTATGTGGTGTTGTCTGAAAGCTGATGCAGTCCTTCAGCCACATACTCCCGACGATCATGTACCATGGTCGTGGAACCTTTTCCGCCGGAATAATGACGAAGGATCGGTCAGCCTTCAGACCACGGATAGCTTGGGCTTCAGCAGTGGTGATGTTGGGAGTAGGATTAAGGTTTTTTAAGAAGGATTAAGAGGCAAGGCTGGAAGTCAGAAATTCCTGGAAGGTTTGGAGAGGGTGATTTTGAGGAAGAGGAGGTGGGTCCCGCTGTGACGGAGGACGGAACTGTTCCAGGCAGGGTTCAATTTGGATAGTGTCTTGGGAAGTTGGATCATTAGGAGTAGGAGTAGGATCATTTCTCTTTGTGGCAAAGTGATATTTCCAGCAGAGAGTACGAGTGTAGGACAGTAAATCTTTTATTAAGGATAGGAGTTGACGGGTGTGTTCATTGGCTGAGTTGATGTGTAGATGAAGGATTAGGTGGGTGAGGGCAATGGATTGTTCAGTTTGGAACTGGTATAGGGACTGATGGAAAGAAGGGTTGCAGCCAGAGATGGGAACTTTAAGTGTGAGGCCTTTGGGGGTAATGCCAAATATCAGACAAAACTGAGAAAATAAAATATGAGAGCATAATCTAGCTAGGGCGAAGGCCTGTTTGCGGAGGGAACATAAATAAAACTTAATGGGATCGTTGTGGGGGTGCTGTGAGGGTGACATGGTATTAGAAGGTGTAACATGAGGCTGAAATGAAAATGAAAATAAAAATAAATGGGGAGAGATAAAGGTGAACTAGAAAGCAACTGGAGATCTGGTGTGAAAAAAGGCGAAAAAGTGTTGGTTAAAGATGGGCTATGTTGATCCTGTGGTGAACTCGGGTTGGTAGACAACAATGTGCATAACCGCCCCCGGTGTAAAACATGTCCCATGCACCCTCCCACCACCACCTACTCCAGTCCTGTAACCCAGAAGGTGTGCACGATCAAAGGCAGAGCCACGTGTGAAACCACCCACGTGATTTACCAACTGACCTGCCTACACTGTGAAGCTTTCTATGTGGGAATGACCAGCAATAAACTGTCCATTCGCATGAATGGACACAGCCAGACAGTGTTTGTTGGTAATGAGGATCACCCTGTGGCTAAACATGATTTGGTGCACGGCCAGCACATCTTGGCACAGTGTTACACCGTCCAGGTTATCTGGATACTTCCCACTAACACCAACCTGTCAGAACTCCAGAGATGGGAACTTGCCCTTCAGTATATCCTCTCTTCTCGATATCCGCCAGGCCTCAACCTCCGCTAATTTCAAGTTGCCGCCACTCATACCTCACCTGTCTCAACAACTTCTTTGCCTCTGTACTTCCGCCTCGACTGACATCTCTGCCCAAACTCTTTGTCTTTACAAATGTCTGCTTGTGTCTGTGTATGTGCGGATGGACAGGTGTGTGTGCGAGTGTATACCTATCCTTTTTTCCCCCTAAGGTAAGTCTTTCCGCTCCCGGGATTGGAATGACTCCTTACCCTCTCCCTTAAAACCCACATTCTTTCATCTTTCCCTCTCCTTCCCTCTTTCCTGATGAAGCAACCGCCGGTTGCAAAAGCTCGAATTTTGTGTGTATGTTTGTGTGTCTATCAACCTGCCAGCGCTTTTGTTTGGTAAGTCACATCATCTTTTTTATGTTTGTGTGTCTATCGACCTGCCAGCGCTTTTGTTTGGTAAGTCACATCATCTTTTTTATGTTTGTGTGTCTATCGACCTGCCAGCGCTTTTGTTTGGTAAGTCACATCATCTTTATATATACCAAGCGGGAAAGCGCCGGCAGACAGGCACAATAAATAAAACACACACACAGAATTTCTAGCTTTCGCAACCGACAGTTGCTTCTTCAGGAAAGAGAGGGAAGGAGGGGGAAAGACGAAAGTATGTGGGTTTTAAGGGAGAGGGTAAGGAATCATTCCAATCCCGAGAGCGGACAGACTTACCTTAGGAGGAAAAAAGGACAGGTGTACACTCGCACACACACACACACACACACACACACACACACACACACACATATCCATCCGCACATACACAGACACAAGCAGACATTTGTAAAGGCAAAGAGTTCGGGCAGAAATGTCAGTTGAGGCGGAAGTACTGAGGCAAAGAAGTTGTTGAAAGACAGGTGAGGTATGAGAGGAGGCAACTTGAAATTAGCGGAGGTTGAGGCCTGACGGAAATCGAGAAGAGAGGATATACTGAAGGGCAAGTTCCCATCTCCGGAGTTCGGATAGGTTGGTGTTGGTGGGAAGTATCCAGATAACCCGGACGGTGTAACACTGTGCCAAGATGTGCTGGCTGTGCACCAAGGCATGTTTAGCCACAGGGTGATCCTCATTAGCAACAAACACTGTCTGCCTGTGTCCATTCATGCGAATGGACAGTTTGTTGCTGGACATTCCCACATAGAAAGCGTCACAGTGCAGGCAGGTCAGTTGGTAAACCACGTGGGTGCTTTCACACGTGGCTCTGCCTTTGATCGTGTACACCTTCCGGGTTACAGGACTGGAGTAGGTGGTGGTGGGAGGGTGCATAGGGCAGGTTTTACACCGGGGGCGGTTACAAGGGTAGGAGCCAGAGGGTAGGGAAGGTGGTTTGGGGATTTCATAGGGATGAATCAAGAGATTACGAAGGTTAGGTGGAAGGCAGAAAGACACTCTTGGTGGAGTGGGGAGGATTTCATGAAGGATGGATCTCATTTCGGGGCAGGATTTTAGGAACTTGTATACCTGCTGGAGAGCCACATTCAGAGTCTGATCCAGTCCCGGGAAGTATCCTGTCACAAATGGGGCACTTTTAGGGTTCTTCTGTGAGAGGTTCTGGGTTTGAGGGGATGAGGAAGTGGCTCTGGTTATTTGTTTCTGTACCAGATCGGCAGGGTAGTTGCAGGATGCGAAAGCTGTTTTCAGGTTGTTGGTGTAATGGTTCAGGGATTCAGGACTGTAGCAGATTCGTTTGCCACGAAGGCCTAGGCTGTAGGGAAGGGACCGTTTGATATGGAATGGGTGGCAGCTGTCATAATGGAGGTACTGTTGCTTGTTGGTGGGTTTGATGTGGACAGATGTGTGAAGCTGGCCATTGGACAGATGGAGGTCAACGTCAAGGAAAGTGGCATGGGATTTGGAGTAGGACCAGGTGAATCTGATGGAACCAAAGGAGTTAAGGTTGGAAAGGAAATTCAGGAGTTGTTCTTTACTGTGAGTCCAGATCATGAAGATGTGTCCAGATCATGAAGATGTCATCAATAAATCTGTACCAAACTTTGGGTTGGCAGGCTTGGGTAACCAAGAAGGCTTCCTCTAAGCGACCCATAAATAGGTTGGTATACGAGGGGGCCATCCTGGTACGCATGGCTGTTCCCTTTAATTGTTGGTATGTCTGGCCTTCAAAAGTGAAGAAATTGTGGGTCAGGATGAAGCTGGCTAAGGTAATGAGGAAAGAGGTTTTAGGTACGGTGGCAGGTGATCAGCGTGAAAGGAAGTGCTCCATTGCAGCGAGGCCCTGGACGTGTGGGATATTTGTGTACAGGGAAGTGGCATCAGTGGTTAACCTCCCCACTCCACCAAGAGTGTTTTTCCGCCGTCCACCTAATCTTCGTAACGCCTTAGTTCATCCCTATGAAATCCCCAAACCACCTTCCCTACCCTCTGGCTCCTACCCTTGTAACCGACCCCGGTGTAAAACCTGTCCTATGCACCCTCCAACCACCACCTACTCCAGTCCTGTAACCCGGAAGGTGTACACGATCAAAGGCAGAGCCACGTGTGAAACCACCCACGTGATTTACCAAATGACCTGCCTACACTGTGACGCTTTCTATGTGGGAATGACCAGCAACAAACTGTCCATTCGCGTGAATGGTCACAGGCAGACAGTGTTTGTTGGTAATGAGGATCACCCTGTGGCTAAACATGCCTTGGTGCACAGCCAGCACATCTTGACACAGTGTTACACCGTCCGGGTTATCTGGATACTTCCCACCAACACCAACCTATCCGAACTCCGGAGATGGGAACTTGCCCTTCAGTATGTCCTCTCTTCTCGATATCCGCCAGGCCCCAACCTCCGCTAATTTCAAGTTGCCGCCGCTCATACCTCACCTGTCTTTCAACAACTTCTTTGCCTCAGTATTTCCGCCTCGACTGACATCTCTGCCTGAACACTTTGCCTTTACAAATGTCTGCTTGTGTCTGTGTATGTGCGGATGGATATGTGTGTGTGTTTGAGTGTACACCTGTCCTTTTTTCCCCCTAAGGTAAGTCTTTCCGCTCCACATCCTTTCGTCTTTCCCTCTCTTTCCCTCTTTCCTGAAGAAGCAACCGTCGGTTGCGAAAGCTAGAAATTCTGTGTGTGTGTTTTATTTATTGTGCCTGTCTACCGGTGCTTTCCCGCTTGGTAAGTCTTGGAATCTTTGTTTTTAATATATTTTTCCCATGTGGAAGTTTCTTCCTATTATATATACCTCTCATGGCAGATTTCATTTCTCATAGTTCCCCATCCCCTCCCAAGAATGCTTCACAAGCCATTTCCAAATTCTTGCTGTAGTAGGAAGGAAGAAAAGAAGGAAGATTAAAGGTTAACATTCCATCAATAGCAAGGTTTTTAAAGGTGGAATACATGCTTGGATCAGGGAAGGAAATCAGATGTGACCTTTTGAATAAATCATCCTGATATTTGCCTTAAGTGATTTAAAGAAATAACAGAAAACCTAAATCTGGCTGTCCCAATGAGGAATTTCACTGCTGTCCTCAATAAGAGTCCACTGGTTTACCACTGGACCACCTAGCTTTGTAGCCCTTTAACTACTGATGTTCATAAGAAGTAATCAAGATGGGTATACATCTTCATGTTTTCATGGCGTGTAGATTGTTCTGTAAAATTTTGGGCATGCAACAACATAAATTCAGCTGCTTCTTCTAATGTTTTGGCTGAATACCACCCAAATAGTTGGACAGTATTCAGCTGAAATATTATGAGCAGAAGCTGAATTTATGTGGCTGCACGCCCGAAATTTTATGGAAAAAGGGTATAGTTTGTCATCTAACATGGCAATCAATTTTTGTGTCAGGACTAAAATTTTCTGAAGTTGTGCTCCTAACATGTACTAATCTTATTGCCATCACCCAATTACTAAGAAAAGCTTTTCAATGCCGTTACAACTTGTGCAATATCTATATCAGACACTATACTCCTTTTCAAACAATTTATTTGGCCTATGATTCACAACTTCCCCCCAGTGAATTACTTTGGGTTCTCCTCCTGCTATACACTTTACCATTACCCCTTACCACTGATTAGACACGTTCTACCGTAGGGTGATCTATCATCTGTAAGACATACCACATCACGTTCCATCTGAAGGGCAACCATTGTTCCGCTGTTTAGCCTAACATGTTGTGAAATGTGCACTAACACATCAACTAAGATGAAATGACACAGTCAGCCATTTCTGAAAATACATAACAGCTGCAAGTGATCTGGATCCTATCTCCAACAGCCATAGCTGAGAACATTCTAAGTGGAAACTTACTCTACAGCATCATATTACCCCTCTGGACTAAAGACTTACAGCATAAACTTCTCTGCCATCCATTACTGTTGCTGCAAAATTTTCTACTTCATTATTGGTCTGTTTCAAGTTTTCTGTTTTCAGTCTATCCTCCTCATATTTTTTTAATAGGCCTTCGCCAAAAATAGACCAACACACACACACACACACACACACAAACACACACACACACACACACACACACACGGACACATGGCCACAGGCTCTGGTTGCTCATATTTTGTGCTGACTACCGTCTCTGGTAGAGACCAACACACACACACACACACACACACGCACGCACGGACACATGACCACAGGCTCTGGTTGCTCATATTTTGTGCTGACTACCGTCTCTGGTAGTTTTAATTTATCAAGTTCCAAATATCATCTTTTTCTAGTATTACATGTGTTCGCTTAGTCTTGTCCCAGTGTGTTTCCCTTGACACAATATTCTGGTTACCTAGTTACGTGTATTTTCCTATACATTTCAATCTATAATGTTCAGTAAATGAACCTTTAGGTACAAAAGCTAGTGTTTACATCTCTAAATTGCAGTTTCAGTTTGGAGTTAATCATTTTTAGAGACAGAACTCAGTTATAACATTAATTTGTCTCGACTGGAGTAAATGCCAAAGTCAACTCACACAGAACAGTTACCTTGCTGAGAACAGAAGCAAGCTGCTCAACATTATGTCCAACAAAAGCAGGTGACTCTGTAACTGCCATTAAATATGGAGGTGAATTACATAGTAGTACGCAATGTCTCTGAAGCAAAGGAAGCACACTCGCTTCTCTGCGCTGCTGCATGTCTTCAAAACACTGGAGCGCAGATGCCAAGCCTTCAGCCACATTTCCATTTGATTCACCCCTGCCTCCCACAGATCTGTAATTAGCATTAAAACATATATATGACTATTCAGATGCCAAGTCTTGGAACACAAAAATGCAAAGTACACTACTGCTAGTATGGTAACAGAAACTATAGAAGAGCTGACATACACTAAAAACGAGAGCACAACCATTGTATCCTAACATATTAGAAAAATACATATCAACAAACAGTAAAACATACAGGGAAGATGCAGAGATGGAGGAGAAACAAAAATTGCTCCAACCCTGTATTAGGGAAGATAAAAGTTGTATGTATGGACTAGTGTTCCTCCCTCCAACAGAGAAAAAAATTACCTTCACTGTTGGCCTAAAGTCTGGATGTACAGTTCAGTGGATTGACAATAATATACTTTGTATGATCAATCCATAAAGTTGTGGAACTTCAGTGGTAATCAAATTTTGTATGCTGTTAATATTTGGACTGTCTACTGCCCAGGTAGAAATACTGGCACTGGAATGTTCCCATCCACTTGACAAACCAGTAAAGCAAGCCAACTGTGTATGAGCATATTCCAAACCATAGTCAAAAAATACCACATGGGTGACAGAGATATATGCTACCATAAACCCTCAGTGAAGGATGTCTTTGCTGAGATTATATGGGCTTCCTAGGATTTACAAGAAGAATGTACCCCTATGGCCCACAGCAGCAAGATTGGATCTCGTATATATTACATGGCCAAGCGTTCAGCATTGTTCTTGAGACCTCTTGTTGAGAAATGTCTCCGCCACATCTGGAATTCAGTACATTTTATCAGAAGCTCAGATTTGCCAGTTTTTTTAATGATGTGTCATTACCAAGAATGTGTCATTATTTACTACTGTTGTTATCCTTGATTACAAAACATTTTAATGGATAGATTGTAACATTGTTTGACTCTTCAAGCTTTTCCGGTGGATATGTTGTAAACAGTCTTCATGGGTTTGCCACCAGATAACATTGTGCATATTCCACAATATCTCCTCGAAGAAACTGTTCGACATCTTCAGGTGGTTCAACCTTGCTGGTGGCTACGTATGACTGAGGTCAGTCGTACCTTGCCGCCAGAAAGTTTGAACCACCTGAAGATGTCACACAGCTGCTCCGAGGAAATATTGTGGAATTTCTCCACACATTGCTATTTATTTCATAACAAATTTTATGAACAAATTTTCCACTGCTGATTCTGTGGATGGGTATTTTGTATGCAAAAGGAAGCTGAAAATCTATAGTCAAGGACATTGGAACAGGGGTGTAGGAGAAGAAATAAAAGACATTTTACTTGAGAAAATGGGCTTGGCAGTAGGAACAAGAGGGAGGAAATATTAATTGAGTTCTGAAATAAATTTTAGATGATAATAGCAAATACTCTGTTCAAGACTCACAAGAGGAGGATATATAATTTGGAAAGACAGAGAGATTCGGAAAGGCTCCAGCTGGATTATATCATGGTCATCCAGAGATCCTAAAATCAGGTATTGAATTGTAAGGTGTAACCAGCAGCATATATTGACTCAGAGCACAATTTAGTAATGAAAAGTAGACTGAAGTTCAAGAGAATCACCTGAAAGAAGCAATTTGGAAGGATGTGGGATACAGAAGTACTCAGGAATGACAGACACATTATAAGTTCACTAAAAGGACATGAATACTGTGATAAGAAACAACAGAGTACATAGCTCAGTTGAAGAGGAGTGGATGTCTCTAAGAAGGAAAATCACAGATGTTGGACGAACATACATGTGTACAAGGAAGGTAACTCTGGAGAAACCTTGGGTAACAGATGAAGTACTTCAAGTGACTGACTAAAGGGGGAAGTAAAAAAATATTCAGGGAAAGACAGGAACACAGCAACATAAATCTCTTCATAATGCAATAAATAGCAAATGCTGGACGGCCAAAGTGAAATGGCTGCAATAAAGGTATGAAGCAATTGAAAAAGAAATGATCATCAGGAAAATTCATTCTGAATATAGAAAAGTCAAAACAATGTTTGGTGAAATTAATAGCACTGGTGATAATGTTAAGAATGTGATGAGAAGTGTTAAACACAGAAGAGAACAGAATACGTCAATGAAGCAATGAAGAAAATAAAAGAAATATTCAAAAGTGCGATTAAAAATCAGGGTGAAAGGACATCAGTGAAATGATTTGCTGGTGACATTGCTATCCTCGGTGAATGTGAAGAAGAATTACAGGTTCTGTTGGATGGAATGGACAGTCCAATGAGTACAGAATATGGATGGAAAGCAAATCATGAAAAGAATGAACGTAATGAGATATAGCAGAAATGAGAATAGTGAGAAACTTATCAAAATTGAGTATCATGAAGTAGGCAAAGTTAAGGAACCCTGCTACCTTGGAAACAAAATTACACATGATGAACAAAGTAAGGAGCACAAAAAAAGCAGACTAGTGCAGGCAAAGAGGGCATTCCTGGCCAAGTCCACTGGTATCAAACATAGGCCTTAATCCGAGGAAATAGTTTCTTAGCCTGTACCTTTGGTGCACAGCATTGTATGGTAATGAAGTGTTTGAGACATAGAGCTACAGAAGAATGTTGAAAATCCAGTGGACTGATAAGATAAGGAATGAGGAGGTTCTCCACAGAATCGATGAAGGATGAAATACATGAAAAACACTAACAAGAAGAAGGGACAGGATGACATGACATGTGTTAAGGTTCAGGGAATAATCTCCCTGGTATAGACAGAACTGTAGAGGGTAAAAACTATAGTGGAAGACAGAGATTTGAATACCTCCAGCAAATAACTGAAAATGCAGGGTGAAAGTGCTACTCCAAGCTGAAGAGTGTAGCACAGGAGAGGAATTCATGGCGGGCTGCATCGAATCAGTCTGAATTCCGATGACTCAAAAACATAAAATGAAAATGATTTGCTGTGTACTCACACACACTTGACTCCTACCAGTGTATAAAGTGGATGGCAAAACCTTACTGTCAGTCTTCGTGGGTATCTTCAGGGGTGACTGAACACTTTATAGCACAAATATCAGCTGTAGACAAAGTCTGGTTATGGCCGAATTCGTGTAATTTTATGGATCAAGTATTGGAATAAGGCTGGGCATCTCGGACATATTCTGAGTCGTGGTCACCTTTGTGCTCATACGGCAAAGACTACCAAATCCACCGGTTATTCCCTCAGTCGTTAGGGGTAAAACCCAATGGGACCTGCTTCCTTGGTACTTTAAATATGATGCTGGCAACAATCAGAGCAAAATGCCTCGGACCTTTGGAGGTGACGGAGTCCCGCCTCTAGCTGACAAACCAGGGACTCCTAAGATACGACTTGGCAAACAAATGGTAATGAGATGGGGAGCTATTAATATCAATGGGGGCTACTCTGGGAAGAAGGTAGAGCTGGCAGAGGCTGCAAGTAAGATGGGGCTGGACGTTTTACCTGCTAGTGACATTCGGGTAAGGGGTGAGAAAGAAGAGGAAGTGGGAGAATACGAGATTATGGAATAGGAGGCAAACTTTTGCAAGCAATTAAAGGTCTTTACATGGATAGTCAGGTAGCAGTCAGAGTTGACGGTAAATTGAGTTCATGGTTCAGAGTAGTTTCAGAGATAAGACAAGGCTGCAACCTGTCCCCACTCTTGTTCATATTATTTATGGATCATATGTTGAAAACAATAGACTGGCTGGGTGAGATTAAGATATGTGAACACAAAATAAGCAGTCTTGCATATGCGGATGACTTAGTTGTGATGGCAGATTCGATTGAAAGTTTGCAAAGTAATATTTAAGAGCTAGATCGGAAATGTAAGGACTATGGTATGAAGATTAGCATCTCCAAAACGAAAGTAATGTCAGTGGGAAAGAAATATAAACAGATTGAGTGCCGAATAGGAGGAACAAAGTAAGAACAGGTGGACGGTTTCAAGTACTTAGGATGCATATTCTCACAGGATGGCAACATAGTGAAAGAACTGGAAGCGAGGTGTAGCAAAGCTAATGCAGTGAGCGCTTATTTACAATCTACTCTCTGCTTCAAGAAGGAAGTCAGTACCAAGACTAAGTTATCTGTGCACCGTTCAATCTTTCGACCAACTTTGTTGTATGGCAGCGAAAGCTGGGTGGATTCAGGTTACCTTATCAACAAGGTTGAGGTTACGGATATGAAAGTAGCTAGGATGATTGCAGGTACTAGTAGATGGGAACAATGGCAGGAGGGTGCCAACAATGAGGAAATCAAAGAAAAACTGGAAATGAACTCTATAGATGTAGCAGTCAGGGCGAACAGGCTTAGATGGTGGGGTCATGTTACACACATGGGAGAAGCAAGGTTACCCAAGAGACTCATGGATTCAGCAGTAGATGGTAGGAGGAGTCGGGGCAGACCAAGGAGAAGGTACCTAGATTTGGTTAAGAATGATTTTGAAGTAATAGGTTTAACATCAGAAGAGGCACCAATGTTAGCACTGAGTAGGGGATCATGGAGGAATTTTATAAGGGGGCTATGCTCCAGACTGAATGCTGAAAGGCATAATCAGTCTTAAATGATGATGATGATGATGAGTAATATGCTGTAACAACATGAAGATTCACAATTGGTTGTATGGCATGAAGTTTCCTCTGCTTAAGACCCATTTTCTTTCCTTATGATACTACTCTGTATGGAAGGTAGTGCAAGATGACGAAGTGATCATTGGAGTGCAACTCACTGAGCACTTTCGATGGAGTAACATCTAAGGGATCAAGGGAGCACAGAGAGATACTGACAGCATGTAATGACTCATTGAGCTGCTGGCCTTCATTTTACATTCACAAGACCCTCAGGATCAACCAATAAGGTAGATGATAACTAAACTGTGCAGCACATCTGAAGCCTCAAATGACTCCACAGGGAAGGAATAAATGAAAGTGTGTATAATGAGACCAACAGTAGTCTCCCAATTCAAGGCAACATTAGGTCACAGACACAGGAAACACACTGACATTCTAACAAAGCTGTATTATAACACTGCTTACCAGTCAGTTCGAGCAGGTCTGGATAAAGGATGCTACACGTTGTTAAAAAAAAAAGAGAAGGCCATTTTTCTATGAAGACATAAAAGCACCACTAATGCCAGCACATTTGACAGATAGCACAATGTGGTGTCTAACTGGATGCTAGTGGACATAGTCGCAAGAGGGCAAGAAGGTAGTGTGTTGGAAATGTTACTAAGAGCAGATAACATTTGTGCCTCTGCTATTGGCAAAACTTACCCACCATGAAGTAATCCACCGCTTTCAGAATGGCAGCAGGTACACTGAAGGTTATTTCCCTGTGCGAGTGACTGTTGCAAGATGCTGCATGGCAGGAGGGATTTAATACAGCAGTAATTCAAAGGTTGTAAATTGTTTTACATTACTAATAAAGCTATTTAACATGCAAAGGCACTGCATGGGGGGGGGGGGGGGGGACAAACTTAATTACAGAATGTATACACGTAGTTCACCTATGGGTTTTGCCAAGTGAGGTTGCGAGTATCAAAATATGTGACATAAATGGCCATACTTTTGATTGCTTTGACTTATAAGTTCAATTTCTTTTTACACCGGTAATGAAACATAGATTGTAGTGTTTGACATTAATTTCAATTTGAAACCTCTACCCATTCCTGACAAAAATGGATGTTAACAGATGGACATAGAGTCAGACAGCAAAGTGATTGTATAAGGAGTCTGTTTTTACAGATTGAGATAGGAAACCCTAAAAATGTGATGAGAAAGCATGTTTAAAGGACCACTCTATAGATGGAATAGTAGCTTAGTTAGAGATGATGTAGAGGTACACTTTAAAAATTAATAACTTCAAAATACCTTAAGTGATCAACACAAAGTGTCCACTGACAGCACTTGAACAACAATATCGAAAGTAAACAATCAATTTTTGAAAATATAATATAACTGGATAGATAAAAAGCCTACTCACCAACCAGTGGCAGGAGAACACATATGTCAAGGTGTTTAAATCTGCAAGGTTTCAGAGATAGTGGCTCCTTCTTCTGGCAGAAAGCTTGAAGGGGAAGGAGAAGTGTTGAAGGAAAAGGACTGGTGAGGTTTAGGAAATGAGGAGATTCGGAAAAGTCACCCAGAACCCCAGGTCGGGGGAGACTTACCAGACAGGATGAGAAGGAAAGAGTCTTTCTTTCTTTCTTTCTCATTCTGTTCAGTTAGTCTCCACTAATCCAGGGTTGTGGGTAACGTTTTCGAACTCTCCCCATTTCCCAAACCTCACCAGTCCTTGCCTTCATACCTCTTCCTTCTCCTTCAACACTTCTACCAGAAGAAGGAGCCATCATCTCTAAAGGCTTGAAAATTTAAATACCTTTATATTTTCGCTCTCCTGCCTCTACTTGACGAGTACATTTTTTTGTCAATCCAGTTACATTATAGGCAACGGCCTTGCTGCAGTTGGTACACCGGTTCCCATGAGAGCACCGAAGTTAAATGCTGACAGTAGTGGCCGGCACTTGGATGGGTGACAATGCGCTGTTGCCATTTTTCAGGGTGCACTCAGCCTCGTGATGCCAATTGAGGAGCTACTCAAACAAATAGTAGCGGCTCTGGACACAGAAAACCATCATAATGACCAGGAGAGAGGTGTGCTGACCACAGGCATGATAACGACCAGGAGAGAGGTGTGTTGACCACAGGCCCCTCCTATCCACACCCTCAACTGAGGATGAAACGGCGGTCGGATGGCCCCAATGGGCCACTTGTGGCCTGAAGACAGAGTTCAGTTACATTACAATATTGAAATTAAATATAAGAATTTTATAAAAGCAATAAAATATAAATAATGACCTGGAATATTGATTCTGATGTATAAAAAAACATTTAAATATAAAATAATTTGGAAGACAATAAGGATAGCAGCAGTATGGGACAATAAATTATCTGTCAATGGAGAATTGACTCTAGCTTTAAACAGTTCATGCCTTATAAAGCTAATTTTGGCCCTTTCAACATGATGAAGCACAAAAAACTCATGAATTAAATACTCTAGCAAAAGGTAAAGTTGATGAAATGAGAGTACCATCTGATGTGCAATATTTATGGTAGTGAGGTTTTTTTATTTGTCAAAAAGGTAATGCAGCCCCTGAGAGATATTATGCAAGATTTGCCTGTCAAAAAGCATCCAACTGGTATACGAGGGGGGGGGGGGGACCCAAAAATAACTGGAATTTCTTTATAGAAAGCATATACTTTATTGTTTTCAAATACAACTTTAACATCCTTCAAAGTACTCTCCATTAGCATTAATACACTTGTCCAAACGTTCATTCCCGAGTTCAAAGCACCTTTTAAATTCGTCCTCTTTGATACCTGTTAGCACTTTCATGACATTGTGTTTTACGTCTTCCACATTCGCAAAATGCTTCCCTCTCAAGTCTCTTTTTCATCCTCAGGAATAGGAAGAAGTCCGAGGGTGTTAAATCCGGGGAATAGAGTGCATGGGTCAAGGTAGTCATTTTCATTGAGGCCAAAAACTGGCGAACGCTGAGAGCCGTGTACGCGGGAGCATTGTCGTGATGTAGGAACGACATGTCAGAATCCCACAAAGCCAGACGTTTTCGCGACAAACTTCTGCGAAGCCGTTTCATTACCTCCAAATAGAATTGTTGGTTTACTGTCTGGTTTTCAGGGACAAATTCGGAGTGTACAATCCCTTTGATGTCAAAAAAAAACAGATCAATATTGTTTTCACATTCGATTTCATTTGTCGAGCTTTTTGGTTGAGGTGTGCCAGGTGACTTCCATTGTGATGACTGTTGTTTGCTTTCTGGATCGCACCCACAGCACCATGACTCATCACCTGTAATGATTTGGTTGAAAAAATGTGGATCATCTTTGAATGCGTCCTTTATTTCGAGACAGGCTTGAAAGCGATGAACCCTATGATCTCTGGTAAGAAGCCTCGGCAAGAATTTTGCTGCAACTCTTCGCATCCCCAAATCGATGGTCAAAATGCACTGAATTGAGCTCCAGGACAATCCAGACAAGTTCTTGAGTTGTTCGATTGTCCTGCATAGATGTTCACTGATGAGATCATGGATTTTGCCAATGTTGTCTTCACTTTGAGCAGTTGAAGGACAACTGGGAATGGGGCTGATCTTCAACCACCAATTCTCCCTTTTTAAACCGAGAAAACCATTCGTACACTTGCGTTTTACAAAGAGCATGGTCTTTGTAGGCTGTCTGCATCATCGCAACAGTTTCTGCTGCGTTCTTGCCAAGCATCACTACTGCACGTTGTTCGTAGGAACTAGCCATTTCCTCGTGTCACGTCTGCACTGTACGCACACTCAAAGAACTGCCAAAGAAACCACACTTCTCACTGTTGGGTGACGCCGCATGGCAGAATGACTCAGCAGAGCTCCTACTACAACCCTCCGGCGGCACAACCTGCTACTACAAGTATGCGATGTGCAGCATTAAGATTCCGGTTACTTTTGTGTCCTCCCTCGTATTTCAACATGCCACGGATATCAGCAAGTGAGTGCAAGTTATTTCAAACATTTGTCCATAAATGAATTCTTTTTTACATTTTGCAATGACAAATGAAGGCTATTTAAGTCATAATGACCATGGGCAGTACGTTGAAGAAGTTTGTCAAGCCAAATCCTATATGGATGTGTGGCACATGTTTGGAATTTTTTGTGTGAGAAGCCTATGAACTTGTAAAATTTCTGAACAAATTCATGCACTTAGAAAAGTTTTCCGCAGTCAATTTGATGGACTACAATTCTGAACAGCAGTGTGGTGTTAAGGACTCGCTGCAGTCTTGGTCAAGCTCACTGTTAAGCCTGTTGAACTCACAGTACTTAACCAAGTTTTTTATTTATTTCGTTTACTCTTCTAAATACTAATTTTTATTTACTAAACAGTACTCTGTGTTCAGAGCATTTTACTTCACTATACAAATCCTGCCTGCAGTTTAGTCAGTTATCTGGAACTTACCAGCACAGTAATGAAGCAATGTGAGGATGTGTGGTTACCTTTTATATGCAGTCACTGAACTTTGAAAATTGGTCTGACTCTTGTGTGCACACTGAGTGTGAATACAGAGACAGGGTGAGTTCACACACTCTCAGCACTCTCCCCACTGAGACTGGCTTTTTCACTGAGAACATAATCACTCAATCCTCCATGTCTGTTCTCAATATATTTATGTCCGACTGTACTATGGGAATCATTTTAGTGGAGATTTTATTTTTTTTTTCATCCCTTCATTTTCACAATCCTGTGAAAGACTGTGAGGGATTGGATGACAATATAATCTATGGATTATTACAACAATGTGATGGTTTTAAGTAGATTACAACTTTACAAAAATGAATAAATCCACTTTCTGAACTGAGCAAAAAAATCTTTCCTTACAAATACTATGACTATGGTAGTACACCATGCAAATACAAGGGGGCAGTCAATAATAATGCAAAACTTATTTTTCTGGAAGCAGGTTGGTTTTATTCAGTATTCCAGCTCAGCATATTATTCCCCACTCTTTTGGCTACAAAACCTATTATTCTACATAATCTGCATTTGATTTGATGGCCTTATGCCACCTTACTGAGAGGGCCTGTACGCCTGCATGGTGTCGCTCTACTGGTTCACAATGGAGGCAATGTCTTGCTGTATCAATAACCTCCCCATCATCCACATACTGCTTGCCACAGAGTGTATCCTTCATAGAGACAAACAGATGGAAGTCGGAAGGTGTGAGATCCGGACTGTAGGGTGGATGAGGAAGAACAGTCCAATGAAGTTTTTTAAGATGCGCCTGGGTGCACAGACTTGTGTGAGGCTCTGTGTTGCCAATGGAGAAGGAAGAGTTTGTTTACATTTTTGTGGCAATGAACACACTGAAGGCATTTCTTCAATTTCACAGCTGTGTGCGGCCAACCAGCATGTGGGAGATCAGACTGGTTTGTGCAACTTTTTTTGCGATGATGACATACGCCTCACTCAACGACTCATTGTGCTTTTTGTTCACTGCCAGCTCTCCGTAGACATTCTGCAAGTGCCTATGAATATCTGCGAAGCTCTGGTTTTCCGCCAAATTAAACTGAATGACATCTCTCTGCTTGGAATGTACCTCCCTTACAGATGTCATTTTGAAGGCTACAAATAGTGCTGCTACTGACCGTAACTTCATGAAACTACAGGGACTGAAGCAAGAATATTCTGTGTTGTCCCCAACAAATAGCATATTTTTTTCAACTGAAATTGGCCAGAAATAAAAATGGTTGCATTACTTATTTACTGGCCCTTGTACATTAACAGTTTTTGATGATGTCCAATAATGTCACTGTCTGGGAGGGTGTGAGGGCTGTCCCTCCCAGCTGACCAGCAGGGTGGAACTGATACCCATCAATCCCAACACTGCTGAACTCTATATCCCGTCTCACATCAACAATTATGATGGACAAGTGAGCTATAAACAAATAATAGGTAACATTCTAAAATTATTTATAATTAAAAATTACAAATGTGAATCATTAGTTCCACGCCACCAGGCACATTCAAGCACATTACCTCATAGTTAAATAAAATTAAGATGGTCCTCACATAAAATAGTACTTCATGAAAGGAATATTAGCTCTATAAAAGGACAAACTTTTGCCTTGTGCATGTGGCTATCCGACCGGTACTTAAACAAAAGAAAAGACATAACTTGATGTTGCTAAATTCTTATCACAAGCCTGGTTGTCTACTGCATATGCAGTCTTGTAACTCCAAATTCCAATGTGGTCTAGTACTAAACGGAATGACTCCTCTTTACCCTATTTCTGTAGGGAAAACAGAGTATTCTGGACAAGATCATTTGCTTGGTACTTCTCTGCGTGATTTTCAGGGCACTGTGAGTTGTATCAGGTGAGGAAAGCCTTGGTACAGGTACATCTCATCTGCTGGAGAGTCATCAGGACTGCATCCAACTTAACATCGATTCTGCTGGTAGGCAAATTCTTATGACATAGTCTAAGAAAACAATGGAGCAGATAACAAAGTCATCTTGCTTGGAGTAAGAAGTGTAAACAATTTTGTCATTACAGTGTTTGTTTCAAATGCACAGCATGCATAGAGATACATAAAATCTGCTGTAGTCAACTTTGTGTATATACATATACAGTACTTTCAAATTTATCCTGGGTCACTTTATCAGCCAAGGTGGCTGCTTGCTCCAACACTGTAGGAGAAAATCAATATCCGCTACAAGCTGCCTCACCTGGATCCCTAGAGGCTTTGTGGTTCAAGAATGGTTGCCATGCTGGAGGGTAAGCAATGACAGTGGATGCTGAAGACTCTTTGGCTGACTTAACTTTAAATGCATGTTGTATGGTCAGGAAATGTCACAGACAGGAAGTGGTGGTTCACTAACTTCAACACAGAGGCTAGGGATAGAATTTGTAGTATAAGCCCCTGCTGTCATTCTGATGACAGCACTGTGTACTGTATCCAGCATTTTTCCATATTAAGTTCAGTCTAAACAATAAACGGTACACTCATAGTTCAGATTGTACCAAAAATAAAATTGTTGTAGACTGGATCTATTAGCAACACAGACTTTTCCACTAAGACAGTTCAAAATGCCTAAAGTTTTATATACTTTACTGTAGGATCTCACAAGTGTGGTGGCCATGTGAGCCTTTGATCGCATATGAAAGCCAGGACATGACTGATTGATTGTCATCAAAACATAGTTCTTGTTTATTAAAAATGTGAAAATACAATGTTCATTTTAAGACTTTCTATATTGCAAAACCCATTCCATTACTAATGGTCATCTTTCACTGATGTTAATAAAACATATTTTCCTTTACTTTATTTCAAAGCTGGGAACTGTGAATTGTAGTGACTCTCCAAATTCCTTTTTTTGTTACTGTAACTTTCTTTTCTACCCAATTACAATATGTTCGTAAACACTAATTTATGATCACTGTCTTTAATATTCCTACTTTTCAAACTTTTTTATTTATGCACAACCTACTTTCATATTCCCTTTACTTGTACATCCTCTTGCAACCCATAACACTTTCGACACCAATTCCTTTTTTTTTTTTACTTACTATGCAAAATACAAAATGAACCTGTAAAACAAGAATTCAGTTTTAATAAATCTGTCTTCCCAGTGGTTTATTGATTCTTCAAGATTACAGTCAACAGTATACAGCTAACAATGGGTGACTATTATCCCAAAAAAAAAAAAAAAAAAAATACACTGAAGTCTTATCAAATTCAATTTTAAAAAAAAGAAAGGAAAAGAAATCACTAAGTCACCACAGCCATTTCATGCCTTATCCTTAATTAGTGATGTTACAGAGCTACACCTCTTCATTAGTTTACTGCGCCAATGTGGATGACACCAACTTACCGAGTGACAAATGATTCATCATCCAATCAATCCATTGTTTCAGTCATGACTATCTTATCAAGTGAGCCACATAAGTACTTTAAGTCAATCATGAACAATGCCAAATCAACAAATTGTGTTGGCCTCGAATAGGAAAAGACCCTTATGCAAAGTGGTAAAATGCTAGTCACAAGCACAGCCACTTACGTACTGGGATTTGTACCACCACAAATGGTTTAAGGGTTAATGTAAACAATATCACATGCGACGCCAAACCAGATTAGGTATCTTAGACAGGACAATTTGCCTTTAACAACAAATAATGATAGCAATCATCATTCAGCTGAGCTTTCGTTCTGGGTTTTAGTGGATGTCAGTGTGGTTTAAGTAGCTAGGCATTACTACTACTACTACTACTACTCCAGTACACCACTGGCAGGTGGATGATACTGACAATCCACAGGTTACACTGATGTAAGCGCTAGTAATAATGAATTTCAGTCATTGATTAAACTAGATACTTAAAATGGTCCCTTGGGGGACACCATTCTATGGTATATTGACCAAAATTCTTATAGTGCACAACTGTGGTCAGCTGGTTAGACATAACAGTTTCCACCATAAGTGTACAATAGTGAAGCTGTTTGATATATTTTACAGCTCCAGCAATGCTTCCAAAAATTTTGTTGTTGTACATAGAGGCCAGGTTCTTGAAAGATCTCTCTTCGTAACAACAAAAACATTCTGACAATGTCACAGTCATCAAAGTTTTACTTAATACCATTCCAGGGGAACTATTTCTGTTGAAGTTTTGCCAGGAAGTTTTATTTCTGTTGAGTTCCCTTAGTTGTGTGGGTGTTGGTGACATTGTACCAACTACTGATAACATTTATAGATTTGTTTTTGTATTTGTAAGGATCTGTATATATTCCCATGAATGGCTAGAGTCCACACAGTGCAGTCAGAAAGAACCCCACTTGCCTGCGCAAGCCTTATACAACAGAGAGGCAGCAGGTTTCCCAGTAAATCCTGCTTTGTCTCAACAGTCATCAATCACATCAGTGCGAGGTCTCCACAGTTGTCCAGCCTCCAGTCACCCGGCCTCCAAGGCTCGGTAGACAACTGCCTTCAGAGCTGCAAGGCCCCATCATCTCCAGGGTTCTGGTGGCCTGCAGCAGCTTGCACTCAATGGACTCCTCCAGTGCACCTGCTTTTCTCCCACTGACCTCCTCAGCTCAACAGGAGCCCCTATTCCTCATTCCTTATCTGAGACCCCCCCCTCTTCCTCTTCTAGCATTGAAAGCTCAACAGACCATTTTTATCCAGTGCTTTGCCCCCTTCCTTTCCATCCTCGCACATACGCCATGGCAGTGAGCACTCAATGGACCACATCTCTGGTACTCTGCTCTCTTTCTGCTGTCCTTTTCTCTGCAAGGGATCATTTGGCACCTTTAACTTCAACTGATTCCGACGGTGCTCCGCCCTGTTCCCTTCTGCATTCCTCCCTGGCTGCTCTATATCATCAATCCTTTTACAACCTGCCATTAATTTTGTTTCTTTTACAGTCACGCCATTCTCGCACATACACTGCCATCGAATCAGGTCATCTGCGTCATCTGTATGGTGACACCTCTCAACCTTGGGTGCCAGTTCTGCAATCTGAGCAACAACCCTCAATAGCTCCCCAGACACAATCAGACATCTACTTCGCCCAGGGGAAGAACCACTCTAATGTGGACACCCATTGACACTACTCTTTTTACTCTTTTCAGCATGTGGTGAGCACAGCCATCTTGCTACCTGCACGAGGCAGGGGGATGCATGATCTTCAGCTATGAGGAAGATGGCTTCACCACTTCTCCACGAGGAACGAGGAATGTGATATTGCACCCACAGTCCGATCAGAAAGCAAAAGCAGCACATAAGTGTCTTGTGGGCAGCCTATCCTTAAGGTGTTGACCATTTCCTGCATAGACGTCTGCAAACCAGCTCGATGATATTGGTTCTGCGTATCAAGCCGGCACAATAACAACAAATACAACATGGATTGTTATCTCCATGAACTCCAGACACTGCCACTGCAAGTGCTACTCTTGCCATCTGTTGGCATGCACTCAATGACAAGAACTAGTGCAAGCTCGTGTCTGTTTCCCTCCACAAGTCACGTGCCTGGAATAGTATGCACTACAACTTTCACCTCAGAAGTACTTATGTCAGTGCACGGCCTCCAAGACATCAGTAACCTTCAGGAGTTACACCAGCCACTCGTGCCAACTGCACCTCAGCTTCTCATTTGGAGTAACTCCTAATCAGTGCTGATGCTGCCAATCCTGGACAGACCTTTACATCCAAGTGGAGCCACACATCCTGATGTGTTACGCCTCACTGTATCTGGCCTTCATTACATGCAGAGTTACTTCATATTCAATGCCTGTAACTCTCATCAGAGCTGTACAGTTACCTGACAATGTTATCTCTTCATGTAGCTGTATCCTGAATGAATGTATAATTATTGACAGCTCATTTGATTGCTATTATTTCTGGCATGCACTAGACATGTTGGACACTGCAACATTGCTCAGTACTAGAGGACCACCTGATGTGTCCTGTTGTAGCTCCTGTGATAGCAAAAGATTCTTTACCAATATACTGATACATCTTATCAGAGTCTCATGCATGTGACATAGAAACCAAACTCCACATAATTGTAAATATTGTTTGTAGATTTCATGGTAACTGTATGTTCAAGAGAACCAGTTGTCTTTTGGCCATGACTCTCATTCACTGCACAAGAAATATAACAACTTGTTTTTCTTTTATTATCTTCACGGACACTACTTACATGTCTATATACCTTCTTTTCTAGAAAAGAATGTATTAAAAGATGCAGAAATGATAAAAAGAGGGTCTTCATCTTGTCTCACCACATATTACTCTTGTACCGTATTAAATATTTTAAACTTCTCGTAGAACATACAAAACCACGGAAATAAATGGTAAACATGGGAGTTCATACTTACTCAAGCTTATCAATAGTGTTAAGAACACGTACAGCACTGGAATATGGCCCATAGCACATACAGCTTGGCCGTGGAAAACAGTCAGCTGCATGATATACCACAAGCCCATATTGTACATTTGTACTCTGTAAATATACGTAAAATATGCATTAATTTTATAGAAACCAAATATAGAAAAGAAATAATATGGTAAAAGTACTATATTAATTAGCACACTAAATCTTGTACTGAAATTATGACATATAAGCGATGTTTTAAACACAATCATGTATTACAAAAAGCTCTCTCACATTAATTTTGCACCCTTAACTACATAAACATTGTTAATGAGTCTATATTGGCAGCTATCAAAATAACACATCTACTTGTTTCTCAGTTATTTCCCAGTTACTCATGATCTAATTGTCCCATTCATTTATTCTCAGATATAATGTTCATTAACTTCCATCATGAAGGACAGCCTTCAACGACTTAGTGTGAGTCAGTTTGTACTTTACCAGAACACTACCAATTGCAGATATATCTGAAAAGCCAAAGCTGTTGTTACAAATGTCACTGACAGAATTTTACATCCCTTACAATAAATGCTGTAATATATTAAAAACGGAATAGCTAATAAGATACTATTTTAATGTAGTTTTGAATATTTTTGTACTTCTATATTCATGCCAGATGCCTGCAGCCAATCCATTAAAGTCTTTTTCACTGAAGTACGAAATTTAATTCTGAATGCTAGAAGGGATGCAGAGTCTATGTGAAAATTATTTTCATTTGGCATTTTTAATGTGAGTTGTACAGTTCACACTAAATTCACTCTTATTATTAATTATAAACACCATTAGGGAGTAAGTATAGTGGCCAATATGCACAATAATCTCTAGGTTCCTGCATATGTTTTTAACCTCTGTTTCTTTACCTGAAAAGACAATATCATATGACAGTACAGTGTGGATGTACACGAAGTATGATTAGATTAGATTCAGTTTTCATTTCATAGACCCAAAAATGAGATGATTTTCTTGGGTGTGAAATATGTCAGAAAGTATAACATAAAAAACAGAACTTTTGAATATAATACCCGCATCTCTGATAATTTGCCATGAGATTATCAAGATGTGTGAAGACATTACAGTACATTGCAACTGCTAATATTTACATAACTAATACACTGTCAGAATAAAATGTAGTTACGCACTTTTAATAAATTTGTCACACACAAAATACCTCATCTTTACTGTTGCGACCAAGTGCTGTCAAAACTGAAATCTAACAGACATTTTTACTTAAACTGGTTTCCTGTATAGATGTTCAACTATAGAGTAGAAGAAATTGGATACCAAAAAGTCTTTTAAACTCTGTTTAAACTATCTTTTATCTGAAACCACATTTTTAGCAGCTGCTGGCGACTTATTGAAAATGTGTGTTCCTGAATAGTGGACAACTTTTTGGACCAAGCTAAGCGATTTTATGTCTTTATGTAGATCGTTCTTATTCCTTATTCTAATAATCCTGTCTGAATCTAAATCTGAATGTCTAGAAATTGTACACATGAAATTTCATATAGTGAGTGCCACTGAACTCTAATTCCGAAACATTTAGGAAATTTTAATTTGTTTGTAACCATATAATATTAGCATTTGAACGGTTAACAGATACATTGCTTGTTGTGAACCAACTGTAAAGCAGTTCCATTATCCTTCTGGCTGTGTCTGTTATGACTATATTTGGGATCTTTCTCAGTACACTTGTAGTCAGCAAACATAATAATTTTGTAGAGTTCTCTGACATAAAACAGATACACAGGCGAAGAACAAGTACTGAATCAAGTACTGATTAGCACAAGACTCCACATTTGATACTTTTACCTGTGATAACACTTAGTAATGAGAGTTTTTGCTTCCTGTCAGTGAAATACAACTTGATCCTTGTAATACCTTAATATTTTTTTGGCAAGGCCACAGAAAATGCCAACAGATTTAATTCTACCACAACGGTTTCTCTGTGATCAAATCCTGCTTTTTCTACAGAGCATCATTCGCAGGATCCAGTTTCAGTACTTGTTACATAGTTACTGTAAGAAAGGTTGATCAGTGATCTGCTATAAGAGAAATTCTCTTGGAACTTTTTTTGTGCATAGTGCATGGGCCTAGTCTTGTTGATGACATGACAATTTTACAGTACTGCTTGTAGTGTGCCTTTAGTTCTTTTCTTGAGCTAATTGACTACATTAAATAGAGCTCTCTCTCTTCTTCACACAAGACAATTTGATCCCAGAAGTTAGCCATCCTTTCTTTCCATCTCCGCTGTAATTATCTCCAGCCTGTTGAAAAGGAAAGTTGGATTCATAGTGTTGTAACAATATTTTTTGGTAAGAATTAAAGTTCTCATCCATCATATGCCCTTAGTACACTTCTTCCCCTTGTTTGTCCAATAAATTCTTCTAAATAGTGGCACTGGGTCATCATCCCTGTTTCTATGAAACTGTATTTAATTCTTTTCAACTAATCCAAACTGTTGGGGATGAACTATCTATCAAAAGAACCATCCAACTGAAGCTTCAGCACTCGGGTCAATATACTGAAAGTAGTGGACCATATAATGAATCATGTGACCATAGATAATCAGTGTTTAGAGATATTTTCTGGAATGCAAAGAGGTCTATTACGCACTCTTTCTAACTGGCTGGGAATTAAGATATGTGATCAAACACTTGAACCATACTGATATGTACATATGTGGATGAATATGGCAGAGTAGAAATGTCATTGAGGAATTAAAAAAGCAAAGATAGAAGCTCGAACTTTGTCCATGCTGAAATGACTATGATGATTTGTTATGTCATTCACAAGATGAACAGCCACTGTTTCTTTTCAACTGTGTCCCTAAAGTGTTAAATGAATGCCAGAATAATGGCATCATAGACCATAAGATGACCATTAATTGTCTGAAGCTCTGTCATGGCTGTTTTACTGGCTCTCCAGCTTACTAAGATCCAGACACTTTGCCTCAATGTGAAGAATATTTTTGGGGAAGTGCTCTCTTCATACTATGAACTCTGCAGAATTCAGTGGGAAGATTAAATGATTTATACTGAACTGTTCTGATTTTCTAGTCAGCTTCAATGCCATATCATTTTTCACCACTGTTTCTTATCCAGATTCCTCACTTCTTACTAGCGACAATGTCAATAAAGATGATAGTTTTGTTCAGATATGCAGTTTTTATATATATATATATATATATATATATATATATATATATATATATATATATATATATATTATGTAAACACACTGTATGAAGAGAGGAAATACAGCCAAGGATGGGATGATCAATCTATTTATGGAGGACTCAAAAGGTCCCGGAGCTGTAAAGGTATGTTGATAACACCCTCATAGTGTGGTTCCAGGGCAAGGGTAAATTATGTCAGCTTTTGAAGCATCTAAATTCTGTCCATGAAAATATTCACTTTACCATGGGATTCCAGAAGAAAGGTTGATATCCATTAGGACTTAAATCATCAAACAAGTATTTGCAGTCACCCTCCTGACCAGAGGTGTAGGGACCACAGTGCATACAAAAATGCAAAAATGGACAGGCTGTGGGATAAGCTAATATAACTAAAACCAGTTTTTGAAGCAAATGATACTTACCACAACAGATTTTCAATGTGTAATACATACAAAATAGTAAGGTTGGATAAAAAGTAGTAGCAACACTGCCATAACATGAAGGATGTACGTCCAATAGCACATGTCTGCTGCTGATACCAGAAGGTGCGTTAAAGTAGTAGCATATACCGTCTGAAAGTGCAGGATGCCAGTTCAAGCCCCCTGACAGTATGTTTCGGAAAAACGAACAACATCTACATCCACATCTAAATTTATACTCCGCAAGCCACCCACCGGTGTGTGGCGGAGGGCACTTTACGTGCCACTGTCATTACCTCCCTTTTCTGTTCCAGTCGCATATGGTTCGCGGGAAGAACGACTGTCTGAAAGCCTTCGTGCACGCTCGAATCGCTGTAATTTTACATTCGTGATTTCCTCGGGAGGTATAAGTAGGGGGAAGCAATATATTCAATACCTCATCCACAAACGCACCCTCTCGAAACCTGGCAAGCAAGCTACACCACGATGCAGAGCACCTCTCTTGTAGAGTTTGCCACCTGAGTTTGCTAAACATTTCCGTAACACTATCACGGTTACCAAATAACCCTGTGACAAAACGCGCCGCTCTTCTTTGGATCTTCTCTATCTCCTCCGTCAACCCGATGTGGTACGGATCCCACACTGATGGGCAATACTCAAGTATAGGTCGAACGAGTGTTTTGTAAGCCACCTCCTTTGTTGAAGGACTACATGTTCTAAGGACTCTCCCAATGAATCTCAAACTGGTACCCGCCTTACCAACAATTAATTTTATATGATCATTCCACTTCAAATCGTTCCGCACGCATACTCCCAGGTATTTAACAGAAGTAACTGCTACCAGTGTTTGTTCCGCTATCATATAATCATACAATAAAGGATCCTTCTTTCTATGTATTCGCAATACATTACATTTGTCTATGTTAAGGGTCAGCCGCCACTCCCTACACCAAGTGCCTATCCGCTGCAGATCTTCCTGCATTTCCCTACAATTTTCTAATGCTGCAACTTCTCTGTATACTACAGCATCATCCGTGAAAAGCCGCATGGAATTTCCGACACTATTTACTTCAAATCGTTCCGCACGCATACTCCCAGGTATTTAACAGAAGTAACTGCTACCAGTGTTTGTTCCGCTATCATATAATCATACAATAAAGGATCCTTCTTTCTATGTATTCGCAATACATTACATTTGTCTATGTTAAGGGTCAGCCGCCACTCCCTACACCAAGTGCCTATCCGCTGCAGATCTTCCTGCATTTCCCTACAATTTTCTAATGCTGCAACTTCTCTGTATACTACAGCATCATCCGTGAAAAGCCGCATGGAACTTCCGACACTATTTACTAGGTCATTTATATATATTGTGAAAAGTTCTTACTTTGGTTATCAGGCGACAGTGCAGAACTGTATCGAACACCTTCCAGAAGTCAAGGAAAATAGCATCTACCTGGGAGCCTGTATCTAATATTTTCTGGGTCTCATGAACAAATAAAGCGAGTTGGGTCTCACACGATTGCTTTTTCCGGAATCCGTGTTGATTCCTACAGAGTAGATTCTGGGTTTCCAGAAACGACATGATACGCGAGCAAAAAACAAGTTCTAAAATTCTACAACAGATCGACGTCGTAGATATAGGTCTATAGTTTTGCGCATCTGCTTGACGACCCTTCTTGAAGACCGGGACTACCTGTGCTCTTTTCCAATCATTTGGAACCTTCCGTTCCTCTAGAGACTTGCAGTACACGGCTGTTAGAAGGGGCAAGTTTTTTCGCATACTCTGCGTAGAATCGAATTGGTATCCCGACAGGTCCAGTGGACTTTCCTCTGTTGAGTGATTCCAGCTGCTTTTCTATTCCTTGAACACTTATTTCGATGTCAGCCATTTTTTCGTTTGTGCGAGGATTTAGAGAAGGAACTGCAGTGTGGTCTTCCTCTATGAAACAGCTTTGGAAAAAGGTGCTTAGTATTTCAGCTTTACGCGTGTCATCCTCTGTTTCAATGCCATCATCATCCCGGAGTGTTTGGATATGCTGTTCCGAGCCACTTACTGATTTAACGTAAGACCACAACTTCCTAGGATTTTCTGTCAAGTCGGTACATAGAATTATACTTTCGAATTCACTGAACGCTTCACGCATAGCCCTCCTTACGCTAACTTTGACATTGTTTAGCTTCTGTTTGTCTGAGAGGTTTTGGCTGCATTTAAACTTGCAGTGAAGTTCTCTTTGCTTTCCCAGTAGTTTCCTAACTTTGTTGTTGAACCACGGTGGGTTTTTCCCGTTCCTCACAGTTTTACTCGGCACATACCTGTCTAAAATGCATTTTACGATTGCCTTGAACTTTTTCCATAAACACTCAACATTGGCAGTGTCGGAACAGAAATTTTCATTTTGATCTGTTAAGTAGTCTGAAATCTGCCTTCTATTACTCTTGCTAAACAGATAAATCTTCCTCCCTTTTTTTATATTCCTATTTACTTTCATATTCAGGGATGCTGCAAAGACCTTATGATCGCTGATTCCCTGTTCTGTGCTTACAGAGTCGAAAAGTTCGGGTCTGTTTGTTATCAGTAGGTCCAAGATTTTATCTAATATGCATGGACCAAGACTCAAACAGCATGTGGTTGGAGCACACAACCATGTTTTCAGAAAATTGTGTGAGGTATGTAGTAATGCAGCACTGCCATATTGTATGATGGTAATATAGGTGAAAGTGTTTCAGGATGGCAGGGATGTTATTCAAGATTTGCCCTATTCAGGATGTTCCACCATAGACAACATGACAATTGAGCTCCTTGCCTCCCTGCTGTATGTAGATCGCCGACAGACTGCATCCCATTGTCGTTCATGACAATGTACAATGCTACACGGCAATCCTTGAGCACGAACACCTGCATATATGGTAGTGGGAGATAATGGAGCATTCACCTGATATGAGGCCGTGTGGTTACGACCTTCCGCCGAAATGGAAGAAACTCTTTGTGGCATGTGGTACAACACAAGAGATGACATAATCCACACCACAGGGTGGTCCTTGGAAGGCAACAACAGAGATAAGACACGTTAGTGATGTACGACCCCTTCCATCTGTGCAAGAGAAGGTGATCGAGATGCAGGGAGATTATACTCAAGGCATGTACTACGGTGAACATCTGTCCATGAAATCAGGTATGAATTATGATGGTGTTACTGCCAATTTTATCTAACCCACGTAAAGGGAAAGATTTAAATCCATGATTTTGCTGCCATACATATGCAGTTTTCCTAAAAAATAGATCGAGCTTAATTCATAGTGATCTCTCACCTTCCACTGAAAATGGCACACCTTCTTGATTCCTCAGGGGTAATTTGATGGTCCGGGAGGTGAGGCATCTACAACATCCCATGCAAGGGTGGACTGTTGTACATCGGGCAAATGATGTGAGCAATGAACATAAGTACACCCGACTGCTAAAGCATGATATATCAACTGTAGCAGACTATTTCAGTAGCAGCTGACATTCAGTTGTCAATACCGGTAACATTCTTATACCTATTTTATCCTTTCACAACTCATTTGAGAAAGAAGCAGTGACAAGTCATTTATGAATGCCTGGATAGCTCTTGGAATCCATCCCTCACTTTGATAAACTCTCAGTGACACCAAGACAGAGTTAATTCTATTGAAGCCTCTACATATCAACTTGGTTTGAATGCCCAAGCACAAATTATGTTCCTCAGCCATTAGGAAGGACTGTAGATTAAACTACTTTGCCATCCACAAATAAACCAATGGAAAAAAAATCACAACAACCAAAAATAATTAATGTTGAGTAATGAAATTTCTGGAACACAATTGTCTAGGTAAGGCAGTTAAATGATTAACATTGCAAGATCACAGTTTAATGTTAAGTGCAAGATAAGATAATGCAAACATTAAATGCTGGTACATTAATAACTGGTGTAACCACCAGAATGTTGAATGCATGCAGGCAAATATGCATGCATTGTGTTGTACAAGTATCAGATGTCAGTTTATGGGATGGGTTTCCATGTCTGTTACACTTGGTCAGTCAATACAAGAACGGTTGAGGCTGTTTGTGGAAGATGCTGGAGTTGTCGTCTGATGATGCCCCATATATGCTTGACTGGAAACAGAACTGGTGATTGAGTAGGCAAAGGCAACATATTCACACGTTTAGAGCATGTTGGATTACAACATCAGTATGTGGGCAAGCAATATCCTATTGGAAAACGCTCACTGAAATGCTGTTCATGAATGGCAATCACCAGACTGACATACAATTTTGCAGTCAGGGTGTGTGGGATAACCACAAGATTGCTCATGCTGTCATACAAAATCACACCCCGTACCATAACTCCAGGTATAAGTCCACACGCAGACTGGTTGGTTGCAGGCCCTAAACTGGCCTCCTCCTAACCAACTCATGGCCATCACTGGCACTGAGGCAGAACCAGCTTTCATCAGAAAACACAACAGACGTCCACCCAGCCAAAAGGACCTCTCACTTGACTCCACTGGTGTCACAAGTGGCGGTGGTTTGGGATAAGGAGAATGCATGCTACAGGGCATCAGGTGCAGAGCTGTCTTTGAAGTAACCAATGTGTAACAGTTTGTTGTGTCACTGTCATGCCCACTGCTGCTCTTATTACTGCTGCAGATGCAGCACCAGAGCCACACATTGAAAATGATGGTCTTCCCTCTCATTAGTGTCACGTGGCTGTCTGGAGCACTGTCTTCTAGTGACTGTACATTCTTGTGACCACCACTGCCAGTAATCATGTACAGTAGCTACATTACTGCTAAGTCTTTCTGCAATGTTGTAGAAGGAACTTTCAGCTTCTCATAGCCCTATTACATGACCTCATTCAAACTCAGTGTGATGCTGATAATGGCGTCTTTGTCGCATTACAGGCAATCATGACTAACATTAACTCACCACATCCAATATTAGATGTAACTAATGCTCATGACTATTACAGCATGTATTTAAAGAAAATCTGATTTGCATCCTTATAGTGGCACTACTAGCACCTCTCTTATGCGAATGGCATGAAATCTGAAGAGACATGATTTTCAGATGTAGAAACCCGCTTACAAACTCTTGATTATACTACAGAACTCCTTATTTGCGTTGAATTTTTTTTTCTGTCAGCATATATCTAAGATTTGAATACTTTTGGCAACATGCACCACACCAAGGAACAATGATGTACAAAATTACAATACTAGAAGAAAAAATGGCATCTGTTACACCATATTAATTTTGTCTTTAGCACAAAAAGGGGTGCATAATGCTGCAACTAAAATTTCTGATCACTTACCCAGTGATATAACGTGTCTGATAGGCACCAAAGTAAAATTTGAAAATAAACTGAAAAAGTTTCTCTAAAACAATTCTTCCTACTCTGCAGAAGACTGTATGTCTTTATGTCTTTAAGGGAGAAAAGAAATAAATCACTTGTAAACCATCAGCATTTAGACATAATTACAAAATAATTTGTGATTTGAATATAAAATGACTCGTTCTACATCATTAGGATTTGAAATACAAATTATCTCTGGAACAACTCACAAACTAACTAGCATCAGTCAGATAGCTCAAAATGAACTAAGCAGGAAGTTATATAGCCACACTACAATCAAAGAATTTTTTTTGTTATTGCTACTCACATGAAACTTAATCGATTAATAATAGATATGCCTCCGTATCTTTAAGAGTTAATAATACTACTCTGTAATGCTATGTGCATGATGTTTGTTTCTATAGTAAAGGAAAAGAGAGAGCAGCACACTGGACAATGTCTGATGTATTGTTCTTGCAATTAGATAGAATCAGACTGTACAACATGGGAAACTCCATCAGATGATCAGTAACAACTCAGCAAGAGTATGGGCAGGAGTATCATCAGAGATTGCTACTGTGTCAGATCTATCAAGAGCTGCTTCATCCACAGCATTGACAGCATACAAAATTTATTACAATATGATATGTATGTAAAATAATGGGGAATAAACAGCACCAGTGGTCAATGTCACGACACAGCTAACAGGATTGTTGTCAATAGATTAAGAACTAATTGGATATAAATAATATCAAAACTCTTACTGTATTCACAGACTGATAAGGCATGTATAAACTGAACATCTCACACCGTGTGACACTTTCAGCAACTCTAACCATCACCCAGGAAAAGCTGGCATGATATAAATGATGGCACAAACATTCAACGTTGGCATCAATGACTAGAAGAGAGTAATATTGTCTAATACAGCATCTTGCAATTTGTCTACAAGTACAGTTTGGATTTATGAAATGTTCACGTGCAACGAAGAATGTGGAAGACTGCCTACCATACACGGCTCTGTTATTGACTGGAACAAAGTTTCTTGACATTTTGTTGTTTTTATTGAGAAACACAAAGAGTTAATTATGTGCAAGGAATGTTTGGATTATTTAATTGATAGTTGCATCCTATAGCACAAATAATCTCTCTGTCATGGATGCAGTCTTCCAAGAAGAAAATGCCTAAACTCAGATTGGATTCCACTCAACAACCCAACCCAACATAGAAAATAACAGGCACTTTATGTGATGTCAATGCAGGGACTATAGTGCATATTTCCTGCTGCACCAATATTGACTCGTCTAACTTCTGTATGGTATAGTACTAAATGCTTTGTATCATCATTTTTCCAGGTAGCTGCAAGACAGTCAAAGGCTGTCCAGTAGTGAATTAATTATATTTATCGAGTGCTTGTATTATTTTGCTAATTAGCTGTACACCTCTTTAAGCAATGTATGAGTAATCTGGCAGTCACAACATAAACAGTAGGACAGCTGAAAATATTACAGATTTACAAATGGGGTTCCCCATGGACCATTATAAAATTCAGTCGTCGTCCTCTTGTGAAAACAACAGACTCAACAATGTGTAGACTGATCACAAAGAGCTACAGCTGACCAATATGGCAATACATTGAGTCATATTTAATTTCACAACTTTACACACACATAATATCAGTAAGAATAGAGGGGGAGATATCTCTATGTCGCTAACCCTGTCACTAGAAACAGCTAAACAGAAAAATGATAAGTACATTATATTACTTAGTTACAGGCAAACAGCTACTGTACTTCCCATGACAGATCCTCAGCTGAACAGAAAATTATATGTACATTGCTTACAGATATTTAACTAATGTTGCACACATGGCAGACCCAGATGCGATATCTGTGGCCACCAGAGACATAAGTCATTATGATGTAAACATAATCCACATCATTACATTTCAACCACCGCCAATGACTTGCACTGTGGAGATCACACACAGAAGATGTTTGTCTCGTGGGGATAAAGCAAAGCACACACATAAAAACTAGAGAAGAAAGTAAATAGGGCCTAACATGACTTATCAGATCAGTGTCCTTTCCTTGATCATTAGTCATTCAATTGGTATTCTTATTACATCAGGTAAGTCACTCATTCCTCCTTTCACACTGAATGAATCACTGAAGCTAGCAAATTAATATAAGGTGTGTGTGATAAAGTGGTTGCCTACCAGAATAGTTTATTAAACAAATTTTACAATGTACTATCACCATTGTTGTTGTTGCAGTCTTCAGTCGTGAGACAGGTTTGATGCAGCTCTCCATGCTACTCTATCCTGTGCAAGCTTCTTCATCTCCCAGTACCTACTGCAACCTACATCCCTCTGAATCTGCTTGGTCTATTCATCTCTTGGTCTCCCTCTATGATTTTTACCCTCCACACTGCCCTCCAATACTAAATTGGTGATCCCTTGATGCCTCAGAATATGTCCTACCAACCAATCCCTTCTTCTGGTCAAGTTGTGCCACAAACTTCTCTTCTCCCCAATCCTATTCAATACTTCCTCATTAGTCATGTGATCTACCCATCTAATCTTCAGCATTCTTCTGTAGCACCACATTTCAAAAGCCTCTCTCTCTTCTTGTCTAAACTGTTTATCGTCCATGTTTCACTTCCATACATGGCTACACCCCATACAAATACTTTTAGAAACGACTTTCTGACACTGAAATCTATACTCGATGTTAACAAATTTCTCTTCTTCAGAAACGCATTCCTTGCCATTGCCAGTATACATTTTATATCCTCTCTACTTCGACAATCATCAGTTATTTTGCTCCCTAAATAGCAAAACTCCTTTACTGCTTTGAGTGTCTCATTTCCTAATCTAACTCCCTCAGTATCACTAGACTTAATTCGACTACATTCCATTATCCTCGTTTTGCTTTTGTTAATGTTCATCTTATACCCTCCTTTCAAGACACTGTCCATTCCGTTCAACTGCTCTTCCAAGTCCTTTGCTGCGTCTGACAGAAATACAATGTCATTAGCAACCTCAGAGATTTTATTTCTTCTCCATGGATTTTAATACCTACTCCGAATTTTTCTTTTGTTTCCTTTACTGCTTGCTCAATATACAGATTGAATAACATCGGGGAGAGGCTACAACTGTGTCTTACTCCCTTCCCAACCACTTCTTCCCTTTCATGTCCCTCGACTCTTATAACTGCCATCTGGTTTCTGTACAAATTGTAAACAGCCTTTCACTCCCTGTATTTTACCCCTGCCACCTTTAGAATTTGAAAGAGAGTAATCCAGTCAACATTGTCAAAAGCTTTCTCTATGTCTACAAATGCTAGAAACGTAGGTTTGCCTTTCCTTAATCTTTCTTCTAAGATAAGTCGTAGGGTCAGTATTGCCTCACGTGTTCCAGTGTTTCTACGGAATCCAAACTGATCTTCCCAGAGGTCGGCTTCTACTAGTTTTTCCATTCATCTGTAAAGAATTCGTGTTAGTATTTTGCAGCTGTGGCTTATTAAACTGATTGCTCGGTAATTTTCACATCTGTCAACACCTGCTTTCTTTGGGATTGGAATTATTGTATTCTTCTTGAAGTCTGAGGGTATTTCGCCTGTTTCATACATCTTGCTCACCAGATGGTAGAGTTTTGTCAGGACTGACTCTCCCACGGCCGACAGTAGTTCCAATGGAATGTTGTCTACTCTGGGGGCCTCGTTTCGACTCAGGTCTTTCAGTGCTCTGTCAAACTCTTCACGCAATATCGTATCTCCCATTTCATCTTCATCTACATCCTCTTCCATTTCCATAATATTGTCCTCAAGTGCATCGCCCTTGTATACTCCTTCCACTTTTCTGCTTTCCCTTCTTTGCTTAGAACTGGATTTCAATCTGAGCTCTTGATGTTCACACAGTGTGAGATGTTCAGTTTATACATGCCTTATCAGTCTGTGAATACAGTAAGAGTTTTGATATTATTTATATCCAATTAGTTCTTAATCTATTGACAACAATCCTGTTAGCTGTGTCGTGACATTTACCACTGGTGCTGTTTATTCCCCATTATTTTACATACATATCATATTGTAATAAATTTTGTATGCTGTCATTGCTGTGGATGAAGCAGCTCTTGATAGATCTGACACAGTAGCAATCTCTGACGATACTCCTGCCCATACAAATGGTTCTCTTATCTCCATAGGTCTCTCTAATTTTCCTGTAGGCAGTATCTATCTTACCCCTAGTGAGATAAGCCTCTACATCCTTACATTTGTCATCTAGCTATACCTGCTTAGCCATTTTGCACTTCCTGTCGATCTCATTTTTGAGACGTTTGTATTCCTTTTTGTCTGGTTCATTTACTGCATTTTTATATTTTCTCCTTTCATCAATTAAATTCAATATTTCTTCTGTTACCCAAGGATTTCTACTAGCCCTTGTCTTTTTACCTACTTGACCCTCTGCTGCCTTCACCACTTCATCCGTCAAAGCTACCCATTCTTCTTCTACTGTATTTCCTTCCCCCATTCGTGTCAATTGTTCCCTTATGCTCTCCCTGAAACTCTGTACAACCTCTGGTTCTTTCAGTTTATACAGGTCCCATCTCCTTAATTTCCCACATTTTTGCAGATTCTTCAGTTTTAATCTACAGGTCATAACCAATAGATTGTGGTCAGAGTCCACATCTGCCCCTGGAAATGTCTTACAATTTAAAACCTGGTTCCTAAATCTCTGTCTTACCATTATATAATCTATCTGATACCTTTTAGTATCTCCAGGGTTCTTCCATGTATACAACCTTCTTTCATGATTCTTAAACCAAGTGTTAGGTATGATTAAGTTGTGCTCTGAGCAAAATTCTACCAGGCGGCATCCTCTTTCATTTCTTAGCCCCAATCCATATTCACCTACTATGTTTCCTTCTCTCCCTTTTCCTACACTCGAATTCCAGTCACCCATGACTATTAAATTTTCGTCTCCCTTCACTATCTGAATAATTTCTTTTATTTCATCATACATTTCTTCAATTTCTTCGTCATCTGCAGAGCTAGTTGGCATGTAAACTTGTACTACTGTAGTAGGTGTGGGCTTCGTACCTATCTTGGCCACAATAATGCGTTCACTATGCTGTTTGTAGTAGCTTACCCGCATTCCTATTTTCCTATTCATTATTAAACCGACTCCTGCATTACCCTTATTTGATTTTGTGTTTATAACCCTGTAGTCACCTGACCAGAAGTCTTGTTCCTCCTGCCACCGAACTTCACTAATTCCCACTATATCTAACTTTAACCTATCCATTTCCCTTTTTAAATTTTTTAACCTACCTGGCTGATTAAGGGATCTGACATTCCACGCTCCGATCCGTAGAACGCCAGTTTTCTTTCTTCTGATAACGACAACCTCTTGAGTAGTCCCCGCCTGAAGATCCGAATGGGGGACTATTTTACCTCCAGAATATTTTGCCCAAGAGGACGCCACCTTCATTTAATCATACAGTAAAGCTGCATGCCCTCGGGAAAAATTACGGCTGTAGTTTCCCCTTGCTTTCAGCCGTTCGCAGTACCAGCACAGCAAAGCCGCTTTGGTTATTGTTACAAAGGCCAGATCAGTCAATCATCCAGACTGTTGCCCTTGCAACTACTGAAAAGGCTGCTGCCCCTCTTCAGGAACCACATGTTTGTCTGGCCTCTCAACAGATACCCCTCCGTTGTGACTGCACCTATGGTACGGCTATCTGTATCGCTGAGGCACGCAAGCCTCCCCACCAACGGCAAGGTCCATGGTTCATGGGGGGACTATCACCATGATAGGTACAAAAACTATTTCTGCGTTTAAAATGTGGCATATTGCAGTAAAAATTTAAATGGTGCAGGTTGCCTTCTCCACAGAGTTTTCACAGCATTCATTGGTGAGATTATATACAACAGGCACTTTGAAATTGTGTGTTCAGAAAAACAAAAATTAAAATTTTTATTTTTAAGGAAAATGACAGTACTAGTGAGCGTCTCCACACTAGCTTCACTATCGATTCCTCCATTTGTGCTTGCAAGTCTGACCCCCACACAAGACAATCCAGAGTATCACTATGATGTGCGTAATGTTCTCTCATGATAACAAAGATGGTGCATATATTTCGACATCTACACCTGTAGTCTGCAAGCCATCTTATGGCGTGTAGTGTACTTCCAGTATCACTGTCTTTATACCCTTCCCCTGTTAAGTTTGTGAATAATCGTTGAGAAGTTGATGGTTGATAAAGCTCTGATGAATACTAATTACTCTGATTTTATGAACATGGTCTTTTCCTAAGGCATATGTGGAGAAAAGTGAAATTTTGGCTAACTCACATGCAGGATCTGCCACTGGAGTTCATTGAGCATTGCTGCAGTTGTAGTTGTGGTCTTCAGTCCTGAGACTGGTTTGATGCAGCTCTCCATGCTACTCTATCCTGTGCAAGCTTCTTCATCTCCCAGTAATTACTGCAACCTACATCCTTCTGAATCTGCTTAGTGTATTCATCTCTTGGTCTTCCTCTATGATTTTTACCCTCCACGCTGCCATCCAATACTAAATTGGTGATCCCTCGATGTCTCAGAACATGTCATACCAACCGATCCCTTCTTCTAGTCAAGTTGTGCCACAAGCTTCTCTTCTCCCCAATTCTATTCAATACCTCCTCATTAGTTATGTGATCTATCCATCTAATCTTCAGCATTCTTCTGTAGCACCACATTTCAAAAGCTTCTATTCTCTTCTTGTCTAAACTATTTATCGTACATGTTTCACTTCCATACATGGCTACACTCCATAAAAATACATTCAGAAACGACTTCCTGACATTTAAATCTTTATTCGATGCTAACAAATTTCTCTTCCTCAGAAACGCTTTCCTTGCCATTGACAGTCTACATTTTATATCCTCTCTACTTCGACCATCATCAGTTATTTTGCTCCCCAAATAGCAAAACTCCTTTACTACTTTAATCTAATTCCCTCAGCATCACCCAACCTAATTTGACTACATTCCATTATCCTCGTTTTGATTTTGTTGATGTTCATCTTATACCCTCCTTTCAAGACACTGTCCATTCCGTTCAACTGCTCTTCCAAGTCCTTTACCGTCTCTGACAGAATCACAATGTCATCGGCGAACCTCAAAGTTTTTATTTCTTCTCCATGGATTTTAATACCTACTCCGAACTTTTCTTTCGCTCCCTGTATTTTACCCTTGCCGGCTTCAGAATTTGAAAGAGAGTAGCATTACTACAACAATATAAACAATCTCATGATGAAATGTGCCACTTATCACTGTTTGATTCTCTCTCTTTCTCTCTCTCTCTCTCCCCCCCCCCCCCCTCTCTCTCTCTCTTCCATTAATCCAACTTGGTAAGGCTTTAGAAGAACTGACGAATCACTCAAACAACTAATTTAAGCAACTTCTTTCAGGATGAGCAACATTCCCTTATTTCAGGATGAGCAACATTCCCTTAAGATTCTCCCAAAGAATGTCAGTCTGGCAGCTGATTTTTCAACTTGTTTCAAGTGATCAATCCACTTCAGCTTACTGGATGGCTACTTCTAGATATATCACAGATCTGCTAAAAAATTAAAGACAAAAATGTTGTTTTCCGTATTTTGGATTTTGTTCATGAGCCCCTGGTCACTATCTAGATATAAACGTTACAAACATCTGTAATCAGTCAAAGGTTACTTGAGGTGAAAAATTTACACTCCTCATCATATATGGTAATCTAGAAGTAATGCCCAACTGATTTATGGAAAATATATGAATAAAGAATAAAATGTTCTCAGGCTTCCAATCATGCCAAGTGGTTGAAATGCCATGAGCTTTCAACCAACTACTCCTTGGTTATATCAAGTGGTATGACTGCCAGTGGACTGCTGGTACACCCTTGTGTACACTGGCTGTCAACTGTGATGTACCTGCCTCTCATGGCATTGCCATATATAACTATACTTTGATTCAGCATTTCATATGCCTTCTTCAACCTTGTGATCACTGAATTCTGCACCATGCTGAGTTACGGGCTGCCATCTCTGTGAACGGTGTTTTCAGTAATTTTTATTTTGATGGTGTATTTAATTACACTGCCCCGAAACTGATAGTGCACACCATAACAGAGGGTTCATCAATTTTTATCCAGTGACCATTTTCTAGAGATACCTTGCTAACGCAAATTTTTGGGGTTAGTACAGGCACTGCCACATATGGGCATAAATTGACTCGACATTTTATGTGCCTACTTCAAACTTGCAGTCAGTGGATTTCATGCTACACTTAGCTGCAGGCCATCATCTCTATTAAGGCTGTTACCGATGATTCTTATTTTGAGGACTTCTTTTATTATACAGTTCTAGAAGCTGTCACTGTGGGGCACAACAGAGATCATCAAATTTTATCCGCTGGTCATTGTCCAAAGCATGCTCAAATAAAACCTAATTATTCAGTTTAGCATAGACAATGAAACACAGGAAGAAGGACGAGAGATTTTATTGTCTGCACTATACTGAAAAATTTGCGTTAGCAGGGCATACTCTAGAAAATGGCCACCGCATAAAAACTGATGAAACCTCTGTCATGGCTTGTTCTAATGGTTTCTGGGACAGTGTAGTTAAATAAGCCATCAAAATAAAAATGATTGAAAATGCCCTTAAGAGAGATGACAGCCTGCAACCCAGTATGACAGAATCCAGTGATCACGAAGATGATGAGGACGCATCGAACGCTAAATCAAAGTACAGCCATATATGGAAATGCCTTGAGCTGCAGTGACATTACAGTTGGCAGCTAGTGTATATAAATCTGTACCAGCAGCCCACTGTTAGACATACCACTACCACTTGATAGTGGCCAAGAAGTGCTTGATTACCAGTTTGTGGCATTTTAATCACTTGATGTGGCTCAGTCTCTGTGAATATTTTATTCAATAGATGAGAGACTCTGCAATCTTATATGTGAAAGCAGAAGAAGGAAAACCAGATAAATAAATTATAATTTACCTCAGCTATGTACTCTCTTTCTTCAACAGGGCAGTGACTGAAATATCTGAAATGAAAAGAAAGTTTTATTTTCAATCTTTATTGTTACAAACTTCACTTGTGTGTGTGTGTGTGTGTGTGTGTGTGTGTGTGTGAAGGTGCACACGCACAAGTGGGGGTTAGCAAAGTTTCAATTTTGTTTATGTTCCTGTCAACAACTCAACTATTCACTGACTAGTTATCTTTACTCTGCCTGTTATTTATCAATAGAAACTGTGCTATGCAACCAAACAACATATGCAAGCAAATTCTTAATAGAATCACAAGCCAACTCTTCAGCTACTTGTATATCAGCAACGGTAGTGAGTCTGTTGAATTAGTGCTAGTCTTCTAACCTAACGATATCAAGAAATGCAGTAGAGTCCCCTTCGGAGTCTAGTTCAGCCTGTGAACTATGTAAGAGGGTAGACTGTTACTTTTCTAAAAGAATTACTCCTCCAGCATTTGACAGAATTGGTTTATGGAAATAATATAAAAGTTAAATACGGACTGGTGGTTATGGATTTGAATCATTATTGCCATTAAAATCCCATTTTATGACATACAGTATCACTTTTTTGTGCTTCCAAAGCCTTTTTTTTTAAATTGATTCTGTTACTGGGGATGATTCTGGCTATCTATCTAAACAAACCATTGATGAATAGCATAATTCTTCCTACCACAGAGACACAGTCATCCCTCCAGGAGATATACGTTGGAGCACATTCCTAGACTCCTTGCTTAAAACATCTAAGCTAAATACACATGTAAAGTAAGGTAAAGTTACACATTCTGACACTGATGGGACAATCAGGATTGACCAATTGCCATGTCATCCTCTGCCAGCTGTGTCAATGTGTACAGTATGGAGGGCCATGTGGTCAGCACACACCTCTCCCAGTCACTGTCAGTTTCATGACCTTGAGACCACTACCAATCAGTCGAGTAGCTCCTCAACTAGCCTCATGAGGTTGATTGCACCCTGTAACAGTCCTCCTATCTAGAAAAAAATACCTTGCACCACCACAAACTGAATCCAGCTCCTGCCCACATGGCATTCAACCGCACTGACCACTCAGCTACAGTTGTGGACTAAATATACATGATTACATTGCAATTCACATTTACGTTCTCCACAAAGGGTTCATAGAGCCATTTCCAGAATATTTTTTGATTATACATGTCTCAAATAGCATGTGGGAAAAATGAACTCCAAAATCTTTTTATGTGAGTTCTGATTTCTCTTTTTATAAAGATAGTCATTTCTCCATATGTAAATGGGAGTCAATAAAATGTTTTGGTATTCAGAAAAGAAAGTTGAATTGAAATTTTGATGACTTTACTATGCAGTAAATGACAGAAATATCTGAAAATAATCTAAGAGGGCTGTTCAGATCACCTCCTTAACTGCTCATACAGATTAAAAACAGTAGAGTGCCTACAACATTTCCTTGGGGAGCCCCAGATATCACATCTGTTCGTGTGTCTTCCTGACAATTACTACAAACTGTGACCTTTCTGTAAGGAAATAACGAATCCAGTCACACAACTGAAACAATACTTCATAGGCATTTATTTATAAGCTACCTGTGACAAACAGCCTTCTGAAAATGTAGAACTATGGAACCAATTTGAGATCCCCCCTCAAAAGCACTGATTATTTTACATGAATAAAAAGTCACTTGAATTTCTCAAGAATGATATTTTCTGAAATTGTACTGGTTATGTGACTACAGATCATATTCTTTGAGGTACTTCATAATGGTCCAACAAAATATACGAGGGTTGAATGAAAAGTAACACTTCCACCTTCATTAATTGGGTTTGGATGGGAATGTTTTAATAAATCAGACACAGAAATAATCTTTAGAATGTGATCTTCAGTTACCAGTATTCACTTTTCCACAAAATCACCAGCCAATTGACTACATTTCTGCCAACAATGAACAAGTTTTCAGAAGCCGTCACAGAAGTCGACACTCTGTTTCCACAACCAAAGTCTCACGGTTTTCTCAACGTCTTCATCAGAAGCATAATGATGCCACCACAGATCATCTTTCATTATTGGGAACAGATACAAGTCAGACAGTGCTAAATCTGGTCTGTATAGAGGATGCCATACAGTGGTGAGATTCAGCTTCTGAAGTTTTGCTGTGGTGGCACGTGAAGTGTGTGGTTTGGCATTGTCATGCTGCAGGAAAACAATTGCCTTTTGCTTTCAGACACCTGTTAGCCGCCATTTCAGAGTTTGCAGCATTGTGATGTAACATTCTGAATTTATTATTGTTCCACGATCAAGGAAATCAAGATGGATAATACCGTCTGCGTTCCAGAACACTGTAGCCCTGATTTTTCCAGCTGAGGGCTGCGTGTTGAATTTCTTTTTCTGGGGCAAGTCCATGTGTCAATATTAGATAGACTGACGTTTCATCTCCGGGTCATAATGGTGTATCCATGTTTCGTCTCCTTTCACACCTGAATGAGAAGGGCGTCACCTTCAAGTCTGTGCACTTTCATTTCAGAAGTCAGCACCCAGGGAACCCATCGTGCACAGATCTTCCGATATCCAAGCAAAGCAATAATGTGACCCAAACGTTCTTGCGAAATATCGATTGTGCTTGCAATTTCTCTCCAAGTGATAGGATGATCGTCCTGAATCAACCTGTCAACATTTTGCTTGTAAAAACTCAGTGGTTGCTGTCATAGGATGTCCGACTCTTTGTTAGCAATGCAGGTCAGATGTTCCTGCATCAACATCTTTAAGCACATTCACCCAACAATGCACAGTACTCACATCAACAAATGCTGTCAAGACTTCAATGACTGCATGTTGCTCGGAATTTTTTTGTTTTGTCACATATTAAAAAATTTGGTAATAAAATTATTGTGTATTATTTTCTGATCTTCTCTCATACATACTCTGTAAGCCACCACTTGGTATGGCAGGTGGTCCTTGTACCACTACTAGTCATTCCCTTCACAGATCCACGAATGGAGCGAGGCAATAATGACTGTCTATACACCCCTGTATGAGCCATAATTTCTCTTACAATGACTTTGCAGTCCTTACACAAAATGTGTTTGGTGATCACAGAATCATTCAGCAGCAAATGTGGGTTCTCAAAACAAACATTGTCTTCATTCCAGGGATCCAGAGTACATAAACCATCTCTGTGATACTTGTGTGTTGATTAAATCTACTGGTAACAATTTAGCAGCCCGGCTCTGAATTGCTTTGATATCATCCTGTAATCTGACCTACTGGGGATACCAAACACTCGAGCTGTACTCAAGAGTGGATTGCACCATTGTTCTACATTCGGTCTCCTTTGCAGATGAAACACAATTTCCTAAAATTTTCCCAGTAAACCGAAGTCGGCCATTCGTCCTCCCTACTACCATCCTTATGTGCTTGTTCCATTTGATACACTTTGCAATGTTACTTCTAGACACTCAATTGATACATCTGTATCAAGTAGCACATCAATAACATGGTATTTGAGCATAACAAGACTGTTTTTCCTAATCATCAGCATTAACTTACATTTTTCTACAGTCAGAGCAAGGTGCCATTCATCACAACAAATAGAAAATCTGCCAAAGTCATCCTGTATTCTTCTACAGTCACCCAAGGCCGACACCTATTAAAGCGTCAGTTATAGCTGCTCACACTATCCATAAGATCATTTATGCATACAGAGAAGAAGTGTTGTCCCATTGAACTTTATTGGGGAGCTCCTAATGATTCTCTTGTCTCTGACGACAACTTTCTGTCAAGGAAAACATATTAGGTTCTTTTACTTATGAAAACTTCAAGACACTCACATATCTAGGAAACTACTCTAAATGCTTTACCTTTGTTAACAGCTTGCCGTCGGACAACAAGTCATATGCTTTTTGGAAATCTAAGAATAGGGAACCTATATGTTGCTCTTCAAATATCATGCGAGAAAACAGCAAGCTGAGTTTCACAGAAGCAATGCTTTCTAAAGTCATGTTAATTTGTAGACAGATACAAATCATATTGAAACATAGAATATGTTCAAGAATTCTACAGCAGACCGATGTTAAGGATATACTGGTCTGTAACTGTGCAAGTATGGTTTTTTTTATATATAGGCTTCAGCTGTACTTTTTTCCATTCCTTGGGACTTTGAGCTGGCCAAGAGATCATGTACAGACAAACAGTCTACACTCCTGATTCTGTTCAAATAGAGATTTGCATCTAATTGTTCTTGCTACTTTGCAGGTAGACTTTAGTGGTATAGTTGGCATCTATCTTCACACATCTGCCAGTTCTGTGAAGCTATCCCTTGAGTGAAACACACTTGTGAGCATTTGTGGTGTTCTCCTTTGATTTTGTAAAATATCCTCCATTAGTTATATTTGCTATGCATTCCTCACACTTAAGTAAGCATAAGTATTTTCTAAGCAGTCTACTTCTTTGGATTGTATTTTCCCTCCGCCTACCAATGGAGCAAAGTCTGCCAACTTCTTTACTTATGAATGGGTTTCGACAATTATTTCTATTATGTTTCCACCAATTATAACACAGGTACAGTATTTTACTGAGTTAATTGATTGAAACTGTAACTTACTGATATTGTGATCACATGCTATTACTTTTTGGCACTTGATGAAGTGCACTATTTTACACTGCCAATCTTTGCATCACTTTGAAAATTCATCAAGATCTGACGCTATTTGTGTAGATTTTCAGACAGTGCTGCAACACTGAAAACAGTACCACCTGCAAAAAATCTGCAGGATGCATATTTCTTGGGAAAATTAGCTGCCTACGACAAACAGGGAAAATAACATCTGAAGCCATCTGCTTGAAGTAATAAAGTGTAATTACAATTTCTCAATTGTTTACCAGGTCATTAACAAATAACATGATCAGCACGTCTTCTAACACATTTCATACGAAATTATTTCTACATCTATCAGTGGCTCTCTATTGAGGGTAAATGCTGCATCCTTCCTAACACACAAAATTTAATTTAGTCACAAACTGCATTTGATACCCAATGTACCTGTATTTTTATCATTAACCTTTAGTTTGATGCCGAGATTATGCTTTTCGGAAGTCAAGAAACGATGCATCAACCTGATTGCCTTAATTCATGACCTTGAGTATGTCATTTGAGAAAAGAAGAGTTGCATTTTCAATGACCAATGTTCCCAGAATCCACGTTCGATAGCATGAAAGACAGGGGGATAGCAATAACATACACAAATACGTGTGTGTGTGTGTGTGTGTGTGTGTGTGTGTGTGTGTGTGTATGAAAAATACAGTTCAAAAGCACTGTATAAGTCCTTTATTGAATAATAACTAACTTAAAGTATTTCTCACCCAATGATATTCGTAAACGTTTGTAATAAACTATTCAGAGTTTTATTCGCAGCTGTGATTGATAAAAACGCAATTAAAAAAAAAACCATAAAAAACCTTTACTCACTCTAGGGTTGGTATAACATAATTTGATTTCAGGTCGTTTAAGTAAGCTCCATTAATTGCTGTGCCTTCAATAACAAAGACTATATCGGCCTGGATTACATGATCTTGTCCACCAACGACCATCATCAAGCAGCCTTATTCTGAAACACGAAATCAGGAATTACATAAACGAAACAAAATCTTTGCGGAGAGGAGAGAACAAATCCGGTAATTTTCTTATTTTAATATAAATTATGCACCGTCCTAGATGATAATGTTAAATACATAATATATTTGTGCGGCACGTAGGGAGCATTCCACCAGTTGAGCAGGATGCATATTTCTCGGGAAAAGAAGCTGCCTATGACGAACAGGGAAAATAACACTTGATGTCGTCTACTTCAAGTAATAAAATGTAATTACAATTTCTCAACTCAATATTGGAGTGCAGCTCTGGGTGTAAACATCTGCTCAAACGGTATAAATAGTCTTCTGGTCACAAAACACAAACAAACCACGTTCAGTCGCACAATAAGTAACTGGTATCAATTTGTCATCCAGGGATAGTTAACTAGACAGGGTAAACAAATTTCACTTTCCACCCTCAAATTTTGTAAATTATAAAATAATATGAAGCGATCCTGAAATTATAAGTCATGAATCCAATAAACACAACAGCAACAACAAAAAAAGCGTAATTAGTTACTTGTCACACAGGCACCACAAACACAGCAAAACAAACACGGTACAACCACAACTACTTGCGGCAAAGATGTATAGCCATATGTGCCAAAGTGCATCATCCAAAGAGGTTTCACCTAATTTCCAGTGACAAAAATTATTTGGTTTTAAATATTTTCAGATAACGTTATATACTTGGATTATGTATTTAGTGATTTTATTTTCGATTGGATGACTATGTTAAACTTTTAAGCAGCATGAAATGTTGCTACATGTAGTTGGTTGGCATCACTGCTCCATGGAATATCTTCTTTCGCTCGCTGATTAACAGTTCGTATTTGGCGTTTGTGTCGAGTGGATGTGTGGTTACGTACGCGTGTGTTGTACGTGAAATATATACGAAGTAAATGGTGTTACATAGATTTGTTTTATGATGGGGGTGGGACTACAGCCGCTTGAATTTACAGAATGTTTGACTGATAGCCCTACGTTCAGGGAGAAACTTCACACACATGAGAAGGAGCTGGAACGGACAAGTCAACAAATAAAAGGACTGATAAAAGAAGTAAAGGATTTACTAAATGCCGCAAAAAGTAAGTTTTGTACAGAGTCATACTGGACTTAATGCCGTTTGTACTGACTCATAGACTTCATACGTTAAATATAATTAGTCACTGATCTTGCAGTCTTAACAGGTGTTTGTTCGTACGGATTGTTATGTACGCTTGTCAGTGCAACCATATGTCCAGTGTTTTCAAGTATAGGCAAGAATCATATAGCTCAATATTTTATATTTGGCATATGAACTATGCAATGTTCGTGCATCGCATTTATATTTTCTCGCGATATATTATAGCGTTATGACATGAGCGTGCATGTTTTTCAGCTGCTGCAGAAAGAAAATTTGGCGTTATTTTGGACATAGTACAAATTCGTTTAGCCTGCAGTGGTAATGAGATATACTAGCAAGATAGAATTTTGTGCGAGATGATAATGCGTGACGCCGGCATTGTTGATCAGCTGATGCCCAAAGCGCCAACGGATAAGTCTACACGTTAAACGCGCGTTCAGTTCCATGTTACAAATGTACCGTTCTTCATTTTTTCCATTTTGAGTATTATTTATTGGCACTTCTTATTGTTGTGCTATTGACGCAGCATCGGGTGATTTTCCTTTTTTTATCGTTCTTGCAAGGACACGTTGTGTCGTACCGTGATGAATTGACAGTTGAAGCGGTGTTTTTTTTTTTTTTTTTTTCAATAATGGTCCACATAAGGAAAGCTGTTTAGGTAATTAGTGGAATAACACTCAATTCTTTGCAATGAATTTGTAATGGAAGTTCGGAATTGTTGGCCTGCTCATTCATACTAGTCGGCCGCGGCTTCCGCGAACAGATCTGTACAGTATGTAAGATAAATAGGCGTTTGTATTTCATTCATTTTATAAGTTTTTGTGAGTTTTTTGAAAACTATTTTCAAACTAAGGATTTTTTTTAAATTCAAAAAGATAAGATGTACTCTTCCACAGTCTGTCAGTGAATTATGCCGTGATAAGTTGATTTCTCTTCATTTTTATTGTTTGAAGGGGGGATCGGGTGTAGTAAGATCACTGTCGGCAATTATTTAGTCGCAGTAGACATCTTAGCCAAATTGGAGGTCTTTGGGGATTAGTCAAGACAAATACGACTGTACTCTTGTTCTGGAGAACTGGATTCAGTTCCCCGCCCCGCCATCCAGATTTAGGTTTTCCATGGTTTCCCTAAATTACTTGAGGCAGACGCCGGAATGGTTCCTTCGAAGAGGACATGGCCCATCTTCTTTTCCTCGCTTCGTGTCTAGTCCTTCGTCTTTAATGCCTTAAGACAGTTTCTCATCCTACCTGTCAAAATAACGATTTACAGAGATAGTTGGATCTAGTCCCACACCACTGAACGTAGACAGGTGTGCACGCTATTCCAATTGTTTTGCATTTGTAAATTGATGGCGAATCCCTCTAACGAAATGCGATTTCTGCACTTCTCACTTGATGAGACAATTGAGCTCCACGGCCGAGACCGAGGTCTGAGCATTTGTCGCGTTTTGTATTTGTATTTCGTCAGGTTTGCGTTTAATCCTTATAGTTTTTAAATAGAATCCCTAGAACAGTAATAGTGCTAGTGGCGATATTACCAGTGGCGACGTGATCACGCCATAGGGACGCGACTTAAAGCTTCTAACACGGACAGTCCACAGCGAAATATGGTGAACAACTATGTTCAAACACGATAATTTGGCTCTCCATCTGCTCAGCGTGAAATCATCCAGAGTTCATACTCCACCATAAGCCGTTGTCTGCCTTACTTTGGTGTCAGGATACCTTTTACCCGTGCGCACCAACCGCCGCGTAATAGCAGGAATTGGCCAATAGTGGAAATTTGATTACAGTCGACGGTGAACAGGTTGTAGTTTCAAAAGTTTAAAGGTTCCTCAAAGAAAACTTTCCGCGCGTGCTTAGGAGAAATAAGATACCTCTGAATCCCTTTGGAAATGCAGTACCAGAGGGTCACACTAATACCGACGTTAGAACAAATTTTCGTATCGTGAATTTCAAGAGGAAAGGGAAGAACTCCGTTAACACACAGGTCGTACCCAACAGATTATACTATAATTTATACTCAGTGTGGTGTTGAATACCTTGCGAATATGAATACCGGCATGTTCGAGGGGATTCGTTCGTTACACATTAAGTCAGAAACTGGGGGAAAAAATCCCCAAACCGATTTTATCCTGTTCGCGATTCATGGCACCAGCACCATGCTCCTCGGGAACTACACACTTGTTCCAGAAGGAAAGGCCAGTGTCCAGGGATATGATAGAAACGATCATTCGAAGCAGAAAAGCGTAGTAAACATGGGCTTTAAAACACATCCTGTAAGAGGTATGAGCCCTGTTTCATCTTCTATATTTTCTACTGCAAGCTGTTTGCTTTCCATATTTTGGGAGCGGGTAGTGTGGAACAGAACAAGAAAAGATGGTCTAGTAAACATGGACTCTTAGAATGCATACCTTTAAATCTAGGAGCACTTATTAGTAGAAGAGATGTTTCACAGCAGTGTAGATGATCAAATGTTCATAGCTCTTCATGAATGTATGTTAGAGCCCTCGTTTACTAGATTTTTCTTCGAATGGTTGCTCCTCTCGTCTCCCTGAGTACTAACCTTTCTTTCTTGGGCACCTTGTAAACAGAACACACCATCTACGCGCAAGTATGCTCTTAAACGGTCGCGTATTTCGTTGCAGGAACTGAGAAAACCCTACGGCATGTTCACGTGCAATTTAAAAGCCCAATTCGCCCTTGTTAGTGCAATTATACAACGTTTGAATGGATTAAACAGGGTTCCAGGAACTCTGCAATCACCATTCATTATACTAGAGCGTAATATTGGATCCTAGAAAAAAGTTGTTTTCACTAGGAAACTGGAAACTTTCTGCAGCATTTTGTTGCTCCAAATTGGCCATTACAACTTTTCTTTCGATCTGAGTCTTATTAGTTAGTCTTAACTGTTTCTGGATCCAAATTAGCAGCCTGTTTCTAAACTAAATACATGTAATTACCTTATTTTCATTCCTGCCCATTAAATTCTTAAGGATTGGAGATTAGAACTTGCGGAGTTAATGCAGAAAGCAGCCCAGCGGACTTTTGACTTGGTGTGGAAAGCAATAATAGCAAAATAGCTAGAGCATTATCACGGCATATTCCCCAAATATCACTTTATTATCACAACCATCGCACCACATTACTTGGTTGCAGATGAATAAAAAAAAGATACCTGCTGAAACAGTGCCTGGCCGCAATCTTTTTTCTTGGTCACAAGTACAGTAGTACGTCATTGGTCAGTCTGGACTCGTTACGAAAGCAGTGCGGGTTGTCCAAGTGAGATGTGAGGACAAATTTGTAACGATACGACCCTGAATTTTTATGGACAATTGGCGAAATGTTTAGTGTGTTTTGTAGCTTTGTTTCTCGGATACCCTTCATACTTTTGATCATAGCCTCTTCCAGATCTGCAACTGAGCTTACACTAGACCAAGCGTGTCCGACCTTTTAACTTACCTGGGCCACATTGGAAGAAGAAGAAGAAGAAGAGTAATTTTGGGCCGCACATAACGCACTTAACAATAACTGCTGAGAAAAAAAAAAGTATGGCGGGATGGACCATTTAGAGAATAGCATGGTGTGGCACGAATTACAAATTGAAAACTTTCCATAAACTGTTTTTTTTTTTTTTTTTTTTTTCCCACCCGTCGTATGAAAAATGCTCACTTCTTGGGCCGCATGCGCGTCACGGCTTGGACACCCATGCACTCGGGCAGTGGTTCCCAACCTGAGGATAATTACCCCCGGAAGGGTAAAATGAAATTTCCTGAGGGGTAAAAACTAAACAATTCGATTCTGTTTCAATCACGAAACTAAATTATTTTCAAAAAATCATTACTATTATTGCAGTTTTAGAGTGTCTAATTGCACTCAGGGGTGATAGGTCTAAGCAAGGATTGGAACCACTGCACTAAACAGTTGGAGTGAGGGCCGCAAAAGCCAATCAACGGCGCTGTGAAGGAAATGTGATGAGCAATGTAACACTGGTGTGATTGGTGGTTTAGTCATTATTTGCTAACAAGTCTGTCTGAATGAGGATAGGGTCGGAGCTGGGTCTTTTTATTTTATTTAGGGGGTGGAACTCAGTTCCGCGGTGAATGCCAAAATAGTTTGGATATTTTACGATAATGGTTTTTATTTGTGACCATACATTTTCCACTCAGTCAGCCTCCAACAAATGATACAAATCAAAAGGCATATTGAATCTCACACACGTACACCCAAGACTCGCTTATAATATTTACATTGGATGTATACATAACAGTTACATCATGAAGCGTTCAGCCGCCAAAGAGTAACACATCATGAGCTGCGAGTAATGTCTTCATTTTGACAGGAAATTGGTGTCGACGAAGCACTTAGCAATTCAGCAATATTCATTTGTCACTTGGTGGGGGCAGCCGAAAATGTGGTCGATGTCCTCATCCAGGACAGAATCACGTAGGGGTGAGACAATCAGTTGTAACTGATAGAGGTGCAGTCGAGATAATCTAGTTGTTATTGGTATTATTGACGACATGAGTCTACATGAGCAGCAGTGCTGATCACAAATCTGTCAGAAAATTGATTTATCATTATCTGTCAGCATATTTTAAGTCTTTCTAGTAATGCAGGAAACGTGATTGGTCTGTGTAGAGGCGATACGTATGTTGATATCCACTTAAAAAATCTTTTAACAGTTGCGGGCTCATATTACGTGAACAAGTATGATGTAGAATGAGATTTTCACTCTGTAGCGAAGTGTGCGCTGATATGAAACTTCCTGGCAATTTAAAACTGTGTGCCGGACCGAGACTCGAACTCAGGACCTTTGCCCTTTCGCGGGCAAGTGCTCTCCTAGCTCTCTACTTCGGCTCCACGACGAGGTATTGCCAGAACTGAAACAGTGTGGACGGGTCGTGAGTCGTGCTTGGGTAGCTCGAATGATAGAGCACTTGCCCGCGATAGGAAAAGCTTCCGAATTCGAGTCTCGGTCCGGCACACAGTTTTAATATACCAGGAAGTTTCATGTGTGGTGTATCTGTGCGAATGTCCAAAATCTGTCATCGTACTCCTGTAATGTATCATGAAACAGCGATTGGTGCAAATCTGTTGCAATTCGGTGATACAGTGACGAAATATAATAAAAGATAGATGATGATGGTCAAAGTTTCTTCTATAACCATTATCGACTAATAAAGCACGTGTCGCCCAACACCCAAATCCTCAAAAACAAGCGGTCTTGCCAAATTGTGAGCGTTTGACTAGGTTGCAGTAGGGTTTTGGAACATATACTATATTCGAACATTATGAAGTACCTCGAAGAAAACAATAACACATAGTCGGCTCGGTTTCATTATATATCGATCTTGTGAAACACAACAAGCTCTTTATACTCGTGAAGTAATAAGTGCTATCGACAGGGGATGTCAAATTGATTCCATATTTTTAGATTTCCAGAAGGCTTTCGACACCGTTCCTCACAAGCGTCTTCTAACCAAACTGCGTGCCTACGGAGTATCGCCTCAGTTGTGCGACTGGAGTAGTGATTTCCTGTCAGAAAGGTCACAGTTCATAGTAATAGACGAAAAGTCATCGAGTAATGCGGAGGTAAAGTGTTATAGGCTCTCTTTTGTTCCTGATCCGTATTAACGACATATGAGTCAATCTGAGTAGCCGTCTTAGATTGTTTGCAGATGATGCTGTCATTTACTGTCTTGCAAAGTCATCATGATCAAAACTACTTGCAAAATGATTTAGATAAAATATCAGTATGGTGCGAAAAGTGGCAATTGATCCTGAATAAGGAGAAGTGTGGAGTCATTCACATGAGTACTGAAAGAAATCTGCTAAATTTCGATTACGCGATAAGTCATACAAATCTGAAGGCTGTAAATTCAACTAAATACTTAGGGATTACAATTACAAATAACCTAAATTGGAACGATCACATAGATAATATTGTGGGTAGAGCAAACCAAAGACTGCGATTCATTGGCAGAACACTTAGAAGGTGCAAGAAGTCTACTAAATAGACTGCTTACACCACGCCTGTCCGCCCTGTTCTGGAGTATTGCTTTGCGGTGTGGGATCCACATCAGGTGGGACTGACGGATGACATCGAAAAAGTACAAAGAAGGCCAGCTCGTTTTGTATTTTCGCGAAATAGATGAGATAGTGTCAGTTATGATACGTGAATTGGAGTGGCAATTATTAAAACAAAGGCGTTTCTCGTTGCGACGGGATCTTCTCGTGAAATTTCAATCACCATTTTTCTCCTCCGATTGCGAAAACATTCTGTTGGCACCCACCTACATAGGGATAAATTATCATAACGATAAAATAAGAGAAATCAGGGCTCGCACAGAACAATTTAAGTGCTCGTTTTTCCCGCGTGCCGTTAGAGTGTGGAACGGTAGAGAGACAGCTTGAACCCTCTGCCAGGCACTTTACTGTGAATAGCAGAGTAATCATGTAGATGTAGATATTTGGAGCCAGTGTGGTTACTACTGTTCGAGAGGAGGCTCATTAGCTTCGACAAGAAGAGCATTCGTTGGGTTAGACCGTAGATCACAAAAGCAGCAAATGATTGCTTTACACTGACATCTGTCTAGCGTTTGTAGGGCAGAATCACTAGCCGAGCCATAGCAAAGGCAACCGTAGTAATCCATATACGACCTCATTGAATCGGCACCCCCCACCAACCACTCGCAGCTGAATATTTAATATTAGCTTTTCATTTTTCGTAGGATGTACTCAACTTGCATGGACCAAGTGAACTTCTAGTCGATGCCAAAATATTAGACACCTTGGTCGAACTATATTCGAAAAGGACACTCGTTCTTCGTTCTTGCCATCTATGTCGCGTGAAAAGCCACAGTTTCTGACCACCCTTTATTACGTCGTCTTAATTCTTTTCTGGGGGTGGGTCGGTACAACCCAACACTGCCCGTCCTCTCCCCTCTCGAGGTATGACCATAGGGTACGTCACGAACTAAAGCCACTGCCATTACCTTACCTGTGCTTCGTACAAGAGGCGAGATCTCCATTCGAATCGGTATGCCAATCAAGAAAAATCGTCGTGAGCATTGAGACAGTCTTCTCACCGATGCATAAAGTTGAAGAGATGCGTTTGGTAAGAAACCGTCCCCTCCTCCGGGAAGTAGCCCGTAGATGCCAGCTGCTTATCCTCGTCCGACGAGAATCGTCGGCCCTTCAAAGCCTTTTTTAAGGGGCCGAAGACGTGATAATGGCGTGGAGAGAGATCATGACTACAGGGCGGCGACATTTGTGATACGAGGGGGTGCGTTATGAACTTGGCGCACCATTAAGCAACGGTAGTTTTCAACGGACATGATGCCCGATAAACATTCGTCATTCTGCGATGGATTTTTCTACCTGTGTTTGTCCCTCGGCAGCCAAGAAAAGAATAACAGCACGTTGGCCCTGTTTGCACGCAACTGGTAATAACGTCGCGTAGTTCACGTTTTAACAGGTACCGCACGGACATTGGAAAAACTGGAACGCCACACTTATCCCTTGTCACCATGTCGGTCTTAAATACATTCGTTATCTCCTTGGGAGGTATAAGTAGGGGGAAGCAATATATTCGGTACCTCATCCAGAAACGCACCCTCTCGAAACCTGGCGAGCAAGCTACACCGCGATGCAGAGCATCTCTCTTGCAGAGTCTGCCACTTGAGTTTGCTAAACATCTCCGTAACGCCATCACACTTACCAAATAACCCTGTGACGAAACGCGCCGCTCTTCTTTGGATCTTCTCTATCTCCTCTGTCCACCCGACCTGGTACGGATCCCACACTGATGAGAAATACTCAAGTATAGGTCGAACGAGTGTTTTGTAAGTCACCTCCTTTGTTGATGGACTACATTTTTTAAGGACTCTCCCAATGAATCTCAACCTGGCACCCGCCTTACCAACAGTTAATTTTATATGATCATTCCACTTCAAATCGTTCCGCACCCATACTCTCAGATATTTTACAGAAGTAACTGCTACTAGTGTTTGTTCCGCTATCATATAATCATACAATAAAGGATCCTTCTTTCAATGTATTCGCAATACATTACATTTGTCTATGTTAACGGCCGGTTGCCACTACCTGCACCAAGTGCCTATCCGCTGCAGATCTTTTTGCTAAAATTTTCTAATGCTGCAACTTCTCTGTATACTACAGCATCATCCGCGAAAAGCCGCATGGAACTTCCGACACTATCTACAAGGTCATTTATATATATTGTGAAAGCAATGGTCCCATAACACTCCCCTGTGGCACGCCAGAGGTTACTTTAACGTCTGTAGACGTCTTTCCATTGAGAACAACATGCTGTGTTCTGTTTGCTAAAAACTCTTCAATCCAGCCACATAGGTGGTCCGATATTCCGTAGGCTCTTACTTTATCAGGCGACAGTGCGGAACTGTATCTAACGCCTTCCGTAAGTCAAGAAAAATTGCATTTACCTGGGAGCCTGTATCTAATATTTTCTGGGTCTCATGAACAAATAAAGCGAGTTGGGTCTCACACGACCGCTGTTTCCGGAACCCATGTTGATTCCTACAGAGTAGATTCTGAGTTTCCAGAAAGGACATGATACGCGAGCAAAAAACATGTTCTAAAATTCTACAACAGATCGATGTCAGAGATATAGGCCTAAAGTTTTGTCCATCTGCTCGACGACCCTTCTTGAAAACTGGAACCACTGTGCTCTTTTCCAATCATTTGGAACCTTCCGTTGCAATAGAGACTTGCGGTACACGGCTGTTAGAAGAGGGGCAAGTTCTTTCGCGTACTGTACCAGCGTACTCTACCAGCATAGTACTCGCGTTACGTTGCGTATGTACTCCAGTAACGCCCTCAAATGGAAGGTTCTTGAGCGCCATTTATAATTTGATTATTCTTTCGCGCGAGAGCCCTCTTACTAACGGCGTGTTAAATCTGGCTAATAATCTCCCCAGCTGTCAAGCAATCTTCAAATAAGACGCGTCTATTCGGTCACTCTGCTGTCTGCAGAGAAAAAAAATTATTATCTGCTTTGTGGGTGCACTGAAATGAGGCGGTCGACAGGCTGTTTGGAAGTTTTCCAAATGCCTCGTGACCGTTTGGACAGCACAGAGATAATGGATACATGCGACAAACGCGTGGTTTGCACCGTATATCGCTGCATCCTAACTGCGCCTAGAAGCCTTCAGTACAGAAGGTATGTTATTGCAGTATATAGAGCCGTAACGCTGTTAGTTTTTTGTTACACGTAACAGCAGCGTTGCTTTAGCTCATTTGACCCCAAATTTTGCATGATATTTCTTAATAAGTCTAGGTAAAAGATGTGGCTGCTTGTTGAAAAAGAGGTAAGGACTTGTAGATTTTATCTTGTTGAAAAATTGTAAAACTTCCTCGAGAGGTCGCATGTCTTATGGATTAAGTCATTTGTAAGCCCATCTTTGACACTTTTTTTAACACACTGTACAGAGGCGAACGTAATGTGGTGATACAGAACGCACAACACTACTAGACCACCTGCATATTTGATAAATATTGACGTAAAAATTTCGTGCGAGACAAGTTTTGGCATTTGCTGAATGAGTTTGCGGTTGCAAACCACTTAGTATCATTACGCAAAGGTCTTTATATTGGTTATACTACAACAATAAAAGTGCATGATAAATTATCAGGGTTTTTTGATGTGAAAAATGGAGCCAGACAAGGGTGTATACTATCACCTCAGCTCTAAAACATCTGTGTAGAGTATGTCATCAGGGGACGCACTGGTGGAATTGCAGTTGGCGGCAGAAAAATCAGCAATCTACGCTTTGCTGCTGATACTACCGTCGTTACAGTAATCTGCTATCTAGAGTGAAGACCAGTAGTTTAAATTTCGGTATAGAGATAAACATGAAACAGAGCAAACTAATGGTCATTAATGGACATGGTTGAGATTAAATGGAACTTAAAAGTTGCTTAACAGATGTGGAGGAATGACTATATCCATGAACTATTTATATCTTGGAAATGCACGTCTCGGCCATTTTGTTGTAGAAACCATTGTGTGAAGCGCAGATGTACGAGGATGGCCTTTGGGGTGCAGTAACTGTAGGTCTACCCTATGGAGATGAAAGGCATGTAAGGACTCGGCGTTCAAAAGACTTTAGACACTGCTACGAGGCAACGGAACGTTTGCTGGTGCTTGGGTTAGTATCTACGGCTTCCAACAAACTTTCTTCTCAATCGACCGAACGCGCCGCTCGCGGTCTGCCCCCACTAGCTCTGACACTTCTTTAATGACCAGTAGTCGCACAAATTTCGATGCAGACGTGCAAGCAAACTTGTGCGTTTGATGTCTGTCTGCGAATCGTTCTCGATAAATGCGTCCAACGGCTCGTCGTTTGCACCCAGCGATTCCGTGCACTAAGCGCATGTTTGCATGCTCACATTTCATGTACCATGCCATGCTGCTCCTAAGCTGGCTAGCGCTCGAATGAGGAAATCCTCATGTTCCCTACCGTACTCTCGTTACAGTGACACACAACGGCGTACGACGACCTCTGCGTCATTGGTTGTTAAGCAATTGTCATTCCTTACGATGTGTCCCACTTCCCCAAGAAGTCTGCCGCAACGTTTTTGTGGCACCCTACATGGTAGAGATCCTTTGGCCAGAAAAGGCGTCTTTGCCTGTTACATTCTACTTTTTATGTCTCCTTGCTTCATCCAGTATGTGTTTTGCTTCCAAGGTAGCAGCATTCTTCGTCTACTTCATAACCTCAATGTTCATGATAAGTTTATCGCTAATTCCATTTCTGCTATTGCTCACTACCCTTTCGATATTCTCATTCCATAGTGTGTGCTCATTTAGCTGTTCCTGCCAGGGTTGAGAACAACAACAGTGGTTTAAATGGCGTTTTATTGTTTTTTGAGGAGGATATTTCGTGTTTACGAATGTTCAATTTTGTATATTAATTTATTCAGAGTGCTACCCCCCTCCCTTTTTACAACTACTTTGTTCTAAATACTGTATGCAGAAATTGTGGAGCACTCTGAAGTAGTCCCTGCTAATGTTAGTAAAATCTTGAATACTGTTATCTTCACGCAGTCTTAACTATGTATGCACCGAGCGAGGTGGCGCAGTTGTTAGCACACTGGACTCGCATTTGGGAGGACGACGGTTCAATCCCGCGTCCGGTCAACCTGGTTTAGGTTTTCCGTGATTTCCCAAAATCGCTCCAGGCCAATGCCGGGATGGTTCCTTTGAAAGGGCACGGCTGACTCCCTTCCCCGTCCTTCCGTAATCCGATGAGACCGACGACATCGCAGTTTGGTCTCTTCCCCCCAAACAACCAAACTAATGTATGCATGTGTGTTCCATATCTCCTAAACCACTGGACCAATTTCAACTAAACTTGGTGCTCATATATCTTACTGTCAGGCAACAATCGCTGTGGGGTAGGAACCACGTACCTATCATAACTCAGGAGACATGTTATAAACGATGAGTTGCGTGAAATACTGCTCCATTATGCATGACGTTTAAATTTACTACGTCACTGGTACTAATTCTGAATAAATTCAACGTACAGTACTTACGCAGACTGAACCTGCAAAATTATATCACCGTTTGACACATAGATCAAGATATATGACATTGTAAACACTGAGATACGTGAAAAAACAGCCGCATCATGCTTCTGTGTTGCTAACTCTGTTCGCAGCATGTGTCGCAGACAGTACCCACGTATACCACTGAGTATACCCACACAAATATATCTTTGTACGACACGTGCTTCAAGAGATGTGACATCACAAACATTAAGTGCGTGAAAACACGCCGCGTCATCCACAAAGTTGTAATACATTTACTCTTTACTACAAAGACACTCCTACAGGCTAGGGAACTTAAGGAAATCCCTGACACTTGGCAGCGCTTTAAACAGCTTTAGACTGCGAAGCGCAATCCGCTCTAGACGGAAACAATAGCATTCTCTACGGCTATGAAGGTGCGTTAGCATAGACATTTACAAAATCGAGCTGTAGGCACGCGAAGATGCTGCTGTTATAATTTGTGTCTTATACATATATTATTTGTACGACTGTACCATAATTTCAAAAGTGTTTTCACTAATACATGGAAATGTATTAGTGTCCGAGCGGTTCTACGCGCTTCAGTCTGGAACCGCGTGACCGCTGAGATAGCAGGTTCGAATCCTGCCACGGGCATGGATGTGTGTGATGCCCTTAGGTTAGTTAGGTTTGTAGTTCCAAGTTCTAGGGCACTGATTACCTCAGATGTTAAGTCCCATAGCGCTCAGACCCATTTCTACCATTTTTTTTAATACGTGGGAAATACCCGGTTTGTCTACTAGTAATTTATAAAAATGTCGCGTATCTTTTCCGGCAACGTCAGAGATTTGCCGAGGCCTTGATCTTCTTCAAGCAATCAGCACAATTATTGCACGATCTGTCGAACTAATGATCGATCTTTCAGAAAGCCCTGGCCTTGAGCTCTGTAAGAACATAATAAAAAGACCAAAGGAACAAGCAGTAGAACACTTTGTTTCTTGCTTTTACGTATTTTAGGTCCATGATTCAGAAGGAGATTAGCTTCTGAACAAGAAGAAGGTGCATACAGAGTGGATTGCAAGTGTTACCTTTTTTTAGAATCGCTGATTCTGATTATTTTCCTGCCACTATGTTTCCTAATTTAATTCTAACAAAGTTCCATCCAAAAAAATAGTGGAAGATAATGGAAATAAAAACAGCAGAAACTTACCGACAGGATTTGTTAGTTTTGTGAAAAGCCTCATTTCTTGCCATGCCTGCACTACATCCATTGAAAGAATCCTCTCCACCTACGGGCTTGTTCATTCAAAGTTAAGAATTAATTTAGAAGAGAAAAGAGCGGAGATATTAGTGAAGATACATAAATTTCTGTATCCTTCCAAAAAGGACTTCAACTTTTTTCACAATTGTAGTTGGATTTTATTGGTTTTTTGGTGGATTTTTTTATCCTAGTGGATGTCCGGGTTAAATTACAACCATCTTGGTTCGTGCCAACCAACAGATTCTACAATTCTTCCTCACTTTCATTAAGGATAACAATATCAGTGAATCTTATTATTGATATCTTTTCACCGCATATATCACTCCATCATTGTTTCTTCGTGGTGTCTATTCAACATTAAGGATGGAAGATGACATCCCTATCCTACAGACTTCTTAATCCAAACGCTTCGTTCTTGGTCTTTCAGTATTACTTTTCCTTCTTGTTTCTTGTACTTATATATGGGATGTTCTATATGTACATGATTACCGAAATTCGCATTAAGTGCCTGGCAGAGCGTTCGTCGAATGACCTTAGAGCTATTTCTCTTCCGTTCCACTACAGCGCACGAGCAAAACGGACACTTGAATCTTTCCTTGCAAGCTCTAATTTCCCTTATTTTATTATGATGATCATTCCTCCTTATTTAGGTGGGCGGCAACAAAGTATTCTCACACCCTGAGGACAAAGTTGGTGATTGTAATTTCAGAAGATCCAGCCACAAGAAAAATGCCTTTGTTTTAGTAATTGCAATCCCATTATTTCGCGATAGTACAAAACGAGCTGCGCTCCTTTGAACTTTTTCGATGTCCTCCGTCGATCTTATCATCCTTCGTTGATCTTACCCGATGCGGATTTCAACCCGCACAGAGGGGGCGGACAAGTGTAGTGTAAGCAGTCTCTTTAGTAGTCATTTTGCGTTTTCTAAGTGTTCCGCCAATTAATCGCAGTCTTTGTTTTACTTTACCGGGAATATTATCTGTGCGATCGTTGCAATTGAAGTTATTCGTAACTGTAACCCCCATATATTTTGTTGAATGCACAGCCTTTAGATTTATCGTGTAACTGAAATTTAGTGGAAGTGTTAGTCATCGGCGTGAGTATTAAAAGAATTTAGTACTCATGTCGATGACTCCACACTTTTCATTATTTAGGATCAATTGCCACTTTTCACACTGCACAGATATGTTGTCTAAATCGTTTTGCAATTTGTTCTGATCATCCGATGACTTTATAAGAGAGCGAAAGACAGTATTATCTGCAAACAATCTAAGAGGGCTACTCAGATTGTTTCCTAAATCGTTTATGTAGATCGGGGATAGCTGACGGCCTATAACATTTCCTTGGTCTACATCAGATGGTGGTTCTTTTTTACTCGATGACTTCCCTTCAGTTACTATGAACTGTCGCGTTACTGACAGTCACAAATCCAGTCGCACAAGTGAGACGATACTCCACCGGTAAGCAATTTGGTAGAATGTCTCTTGGAAATCTAAAAATATGGTGTCGATTTGACAACCTCTGTCAACAGCACTCATTACTTCGTGTGACTAAAGAGCTAGTTGTGTTTCACAAGAACGATGTTTTCTGAATGTGTCAACTTGCTTATCAATAAATCGTTTTCTTCGAGGTGACTCATAATGTTCGAACACAGTATATGTTCCCAAATCGTACTGCAAATCGATGTTAGCGATATGCAACTTGTGCAACTTTCCAGTCTTCAGGTACGGAACTTTCGACGAGTGAGCGGTTGTATATGACTGCTAAATATGGAGCTGCTCCGAAAGGAACATGACTGGCATACAGTCTGGATGAGAAGCCTTGCCTTTATTAAGTGATTTAAAGTGCCTTGCTACACCAAGGATATCTGCTTCTAAGTTACTTATGTTGGCAGTTCTTCTTGATTTGAATTCTGTAATATTTATTGCGTCTACTTTGGTCAAAGAATTTATGTAAAGCGAATTAAGTAACTTTGCTTTAGTGACACTGTCATCAATAACATATGATTGTTATCGTGCATTGAAGACACTGTTCTGTCTTTCCGCGGATGTTCTTTAGATACAACCAGAATCTCTTTGGATTTTCTGCCAGATTTCCAGACAGTTTCACAGTGGAAACTATTAAAAGCATCTCGCATTGAAGTTCGCGATAAATTTCAAGCTTCTATAAACCTTCTCCAATCTTGGGGGTTGCGTCCTTTTATTTTTGACATGTTTTTTTCGTTGTTTATGTAAGTGTTCCATCATTTTTGTATGCCATGGGGGATCAGCACCTTAATCAGACTGTATTAACCAACAACACAGAGCATTAAAAAAAATGTATCCAGGACGGCGGATACCACGAATATTCATCTCCTTATGTGACAACAAAATACCATTATTATAAAATTACTGTCTGCAGCTCTCTACGAGCACTTACGTCGTCATCTCCGTATGTGAAGACAGAATACCATTATTATAAAATTACTGTCTGCAGCTCTCTACGAGCACTTACGTCGTCTTTCTGAGACTCCATCCGTGGACATACAACCATCCTTAATGTGTGGTACAGGGTGAGGCAGTCAAAAGGGAAGATTTAAAAAAAATCACACGAACTTGAGAATTATTTTTTTCCCTTGAATCTAGTGCACACAAGTGGAAATTATCAGTTTATCTTGAAAGTTTTTTTTTTTTTTGTGTCGCACAGAAAGCGCCCTTGATTTCGCACACATACGTTGAACGTGCAGCAATATGGCCCGTCCTACGGGGACAGTATTTCTTCGTCTGGATCATAAGCGTCCAATTGAAGCAGAGAAAATGTTATCAGTTATTATTCTGTAGGGTCCTGCTTGCTTTTACACCACCACTTTTTTTCTTTGTTATGCTACCAGTGGTGTCAAACAGTCTCACCCAAAGGTGATAGCGTTCCAAGAGGGCCTTGTGCGGTAAATGAAGTTCTCAATGGAAAGCGCATTGAGGTACAACAAAATTTTTCGAGTTTTTGCCATACACCTTTAAGGCAGTAGTACGTTGTGCGCTTGAACAACTCTGCATGGCTACTAATACTTCCACCAGTCTATAGCCAAAGGTCAGTTCCCCCAATCCCGTAACTCCAAACGACGGCAGTCAGTCAATTTTCAAACACTCCCGTTTGTCTCCCCCACCCTGTATAATAAAAATATCTTGTGCCACACGCTTAGTACTAACTCGCCGATTATAGATGCAAATGTAAAAATAGCTCAGCTGCGAATACGCTGCTGTAGTATAGTGGAGAAACTTCACAAAATTGGTCTCGTACTTAATATGTGGCGTTCGAATCGCACTGGTGTGGGCCAGGATCTACAGTAGAAACTGATCCAAGCTTGAATTATAAAACAGGTATGCACAGGATTGTGCGAAGCTGTCTTTGTGTGAAGCAATAAACAGAAACCATTTGCTACGTCACCCGTTGGCAGGTTTGGCCTAGTCCTCGGGGAGTCCGAAACATGTTGCCTCTGCCGCTGTGCGGAGCTGAATGTGTTTCATGCTAATGGCTTCCGAAAGCCGGGACTGCCTGTTTTGCATACGCCGCTGGCGGCCCGAGAGGACCATTACAGCAGTTCCCCAGTTCAGGCAGCTACGTTTTTCAGTCCACCTACACCGTTAACTCTTTCTGTCCGATACCTGGATGAACACAGCGCATTTCATTTGTGAATTTTCATCAGTCGCTCCTCTCTCCATGTTTTTTCTCTGAGGAATTATATATACGCTGAAGTAACGTGCACTTCTATTTGAATTATCATTACTCGAAGTGTATAGCATTGTTTCCGAATGTGCAGTGGTATCCGAAACTTGAGGATGAAAGTAATTTTTGTATGATATGTCACTGCCAAGTTCATAGCTCGATGAAACCTGGAGCATACGTAGGAAGAACTGCTCAAGTATAGCACAGAGATAACTGAAAGAAATACGCATTGAGACGAACAGAAATGACACTTTTATTCAAAGAAAATACCTATATTGAAGTTACCGCGATTCATTATAGTCTCTTGAAAATTACAAAAGGCGTGACACGTAGGGTATGTGTGACCACCACGGATGGCAGTGCATCGTGCTCGCATGTTCGCCACAAGTTTGGTAAGTCCGATATTACACTATTTCTTTGACAAAGATTTTTGTCGTGGCACTAAAAGGGGTATTACACTGTCGTCAAATTTCAAGATGGCGGACAAGTACTACTTTTTGTGCGCCGCGAAACAAAAGCGCCACCCCCCCAAAAAAAAGGAAACATGCTCGTGTGATGACGCCATGGGTAATACGACGAGGTAATAAAAGTATTCAGCAAAGTTTGTTTCTAAAGCAGTAAGTGGAGGACGTCAGGTCTTACACAAATTACTTACGAATGAATGAGAGTGCATTTCAGTACTTGCTCAGTAAAATGGATTCTCATATTGCAAAACAGAATACTCACTTGAGAAGTGCTATATGTGCAGGAGACAGGCTCGTCGTTACAATTTCTTGTAGCACTAGACTACCACATTGCACATTAAGCAAAATAATTACAGAAACGTGCGAAACGATGTATAAAGCGCAGAAGATAGAATATCTAAATGTAAATAAATGTTAAGCACAGCATATGAGCAATAACTATTTTTATTTTTTAATACTTTAATTAATGGAATTAGTGGTCCGGTTACTACATAATTAATAAAAAGTACGTAACAGATAAAGTGCTTTTTATCTGAAACTTCCTGGCATATTAAAACTGTGTACCGGACCTAGACTCGAACTCGGGACCTTTGCCTTTCGCGGGAAAGTGCTCTGCCAACAGCTCAGCTCTACTTCTGCCAGTACATCGTCTCCTACCTTCCAAACTTCATAGAAACTCTCCTGCGAACCAGGCAGAAGTAGCACTCCTGAAAGAAAGGATATTGCGGAGACATGGCTTAGCCACAGCTTGGGGGATGTTTCCAGAATGAGATTTTCACTCTGCAGCGGAGTGTGCGCTGATATGAAACTTCCTGGCATTCTGGAAACATCCTCCAAGTTGTGGCTAAGCCGTGTCTTCGCAATATCCTTTCTTTCAGGAGTGCTACTTCTGCATGGTTCGCAGGAGAGCTTCTGTAAAGTTTGAAAGGTAGGAGACGAGGTACTGGCAGAAGTAGAGCTGTGAGGACGGGTCGTGAGTCGTGCTTGGGTAGCTCAGTTGGTAGAGCACTTGCCCGCGAAAGGCAAAGGTCCCGAGTTCGAGTCTTGGTCCGGCACACAGTTTTAATCTACCAGGAAGTTTCATATCAGCGCACACTCCGCTGCAGAGCAAAAATCTCATTCTGCTTTTTAACTTTTGGCGTTCAGAGTTCAAAAATAGACAAAGTAGAATGGAAAGCTAAGAGAGAATTTTTTATTTTAGAGTGTGACCACATCCTTTATTTGGGCTCGCCGGAAAGCTGCTTGGATGTTTGGCTCTGAGCACTATGGGACTTAACTACTGAGGTCATCAGCCCTCTAGAACTTAGAACTATCTAAATCTAACTAACCTAAGGACATCACACACATCCATGCCCGAGGCAGGATTCGAACCTTTGGGCTCGCCGGAAAGCTGCTTGGATGTTTGGCTCTGAGCACTATGGGACTTAACTACTGAGGTCATCAGTCCTCTAGAACTTAGAACTACTTAAATCTAACTAACCTAAGGACATCACACACATCCATGCCCGAGGCAGGATTCGAACCTGCGACCGTAGCGGTCGCGCGGCTCCAGGCTGTAGCGCCTAGAACCGCTCGGCCACTCTGGCGGGCGCCTGGATGTTTCCAGACGTAGAGGTGGATAGTTGAAGCTGGAATTGTGGGCATGAAGTGGCCTGCAGTATATTCCACCTCCCCATCAACACAAATTAATAGCATGCACCGTGCCCGTTGCTCACCGCCCCTCCACCTCACCGTAGCAAGTTTCTTGACAAGAAAAAGTCGAAGGAACACACCAACTTTGAAGCCATGTTTACAAACACACTGCAGAGACGTAAAGTAGCTGTAGCGACGCCAGCGCTCCAAGCATTGAACGGAAGACTAACTACTTTTATGATCAAATCTACGTCTAAATTTTTGATCATATTTATTTGAAGTCAGGCGAGATTTGACAAAGTTCCCTATTGTATTGTATGTCAACCGGGGATCTAGAAACGACGGAGAGCCTCAGTCCCCGCCACAGCCGCAGTGGTCCACAACCCCACGACGACTACCGCAGTCGACTTCGCCCCCCGGCTGACCCACAGCGAACCCAGGGTTATTGTACGGTTCGGCCCCCGGTGGATACACCCCCCCCCCCCCCCCCTCCTTGGAACGTTTCACACCAGACGAGTGTAAGCTCTATGTTTGCGTGGTAGAGTAGTGGTGGTGTACGCGCACGTGGAGAACTTGTTTGCGCAGCAATCGCTGACGTAGTGTAACTGAGACGGAATAAGGGGAATCAGCCCGCATTTGCCGAGGCAGATGGAAAACCGCCTACAAACCATCCACAGACTGGCCAGCTCACCGGACCTCGACACAAATACGCCGGGCGGATTCGTGCCGGTGACCAGGCACTCCTTGCCAATCCCGAAAGCCGTGTGTTAGACCGCACAGCTAACCGGACGGGCAAGTTCCCTATTACGCCATCAAATTTCTTTGACATAAATATTTGACATATCAACTTTGACAAATACCGGCCTAAGGAGTTGTGTAGGGCTTTCGATTCCTCCACAAGCGGTGTTGACAACTGCTGGATGGTCGTTGATTCGGAGGACGTGCTGCAATACATATCCCCAACGTATCCAACAAATGCTAAATGGGATTTAAGTCTGGAAAACGGGCAGGCCAGCTCATTTGCCCAATATCCTCTCGTTCCAAGAACTCCTATACCTGTGCTCTTCTTTACAGTCGCGCTTTGTCATCAATAAAAATGAGATGAGGGCTGAACGAACACCTGAAAAGATACACATTGGGATGTAGTACAGTGCCACAATAACGTTGACCGGTTAGTGTGCCGTGTTCAAAGATTCGGAAATGTTATGCTTCCCACAGCATAACAACTGGACCAACAAAACGATGATGTTCGCCGTCTAGGATATGTCCAGCGTTGTGGAACACGATCATTCTGGTGGTTCAGGAGTTATAGTGTGGGGAATCATAACGTTGTATGGGCGTAGTGACGTCCAAATTTTTGAACACGGTTCATTCACCTATTAAAATGACTGCGACGCTACTCTTTCCATATGTGCGTCTTTTCAAGGCTCATTCGGCCCTGGCCTCATTTTTAAGAATGACAATCATCGAGCAAGGCAGGTGCGGGACCTCTTGAAACGAGAAAAAATTATTCTGTTCAAGGCATATCTGTTTTGCACATAAAAAGTGTGTTCCTGATTATTGGCCTCTTTTTGGGCCAAGGTAAGGGATTTTAGGTGTTTATATAGATTGTTCTTAATCCCAGTATTGATACTATCTCTTGAGCTAATTGTTGGAAATAGATACACATTATTTGCAACAAATTTCATTAAGGAATAAATATACTGGGAAGCGGTGGTTAGAATGGGTTCCTTTGAATACAGTACTACTAACAAAGAAAGGTCCCCAGCGGTGGGATAAACATTTTGGAACAATCTACAATGGGATGCAGTAATTCACCCTGGTGGACCCTCGTTTGCAAGTAATTGACGAAAAATATTTCATAATTTTGCTTGTCGCTCAATAGAATTGAAAATCAGTAATCTATGGACTGGTGGCGTTACAGATAGGGTAAAGCCTTTGCGTGCCGAAAGTCGTGGGCTCGAATGTTGTCAGATGCTTTAAATTTTATTTTTAAATGTTTATGGAAATGAATTTAATCATTATTTTTATTCAGTTAATTGGTTTAAATGTAATTTTTTATTTCTATTCCTTTGTCACATCATTTATTCATCATATCAATTTCTTCATTTGCTCTCATTTGTCTTCCTATCATTCTGTTCCACTTGAAATTTTTGTTGATGTGGTTTTATTAATTGTATATATTAATTTCGATTTAATTTCTTTTTTTTATCATCCTGTTTTTTCTACCATATTATTGCTTTTGTTATTCCTATTCCTCATATTCCTTCCTCCATTTAAATCTTCATCTGCATTATGTTTTCAATAGCGTAAGAGGAATTTAGGCTATGTTTTAAACGTTTGATGATTACCATTCAAAAAACATCCACATCTTTTAGCGAAAAATGTATTTTTGACGCTATTGCATGGTCAATATAAATACCTTATTTTGTCCTTTGCTTTTGAGCTCATAGATTAGCAAAACGGTTCTGAGCACTATGCGACTTAACTTCTGCGATCATCAGTCGCCTAGAACTTAGAACTAATTAAACTTAACTAACCTAAGGACATCACACACATCCATGCCCGAGGCAGGATTCGAACCTGCGGCCGGAGCGGTCGCTCGGCTCCAGACTGTAGCGTCTAGAAGCGCACGGCCACCCCGGCCTGACATAGATTAGCATTTTCAAATATTGTAACAGATAAATATAATCAAATTCACAAAAATTCGGGGTAGACACTGAAGGATTTAAAAAAATGAAAAACGGAGAAGTTCATACAATGATTAAATTATGTGGCCAAGGAATAGAAATCAAAAATCACATTTAAATGAAGTAATTGAATAAAAATAATGATCAGAGACATTTCCTTGGAGATCTAGAAATGAAATCATTAAAGAATCCGGTATGATTCGAATCCACGGCCTTCTGCATAAGGAAGTGTTACCCTATCCATTACACCGCACAAACGGTCTATACGACACTACCCTTTTTAATGCTATTGAGCGTCACGCAAAATTCCGAAAAAATTTTTCATCGATTACTCGCTGCGGTATGTGGTACCTTGGATCTTAGCCTACATCGCCGTATATTGGTTTCAAAGAGTCGATTCCGCCAATGAGGGTGTCTCCATGTAGGTTCAGGTCCTTTCGGAGACAGAAGACACCAGAAAATCGAATGACATGTTAATCAATCAGGCTTTCTGAACGAAACTTGAAAATTAGAACATTGATTAAAATAGGATAAATGTTTTGTGGAGTGTTTGGCCCAGGGGTCAGAAAAAATAATTTTATTAAAAATTATGGATCAATATATTATAATTAAGTTGAAAGTTGGTATTTAAAGTAAGTTTACAGGGTTTTTCACAATTGCTGTTACAGGCTTCTAGTGGTTATAGAGCGGACTTCGTAAATAAAAGTTTAGATAAGCAACCTTTCTCCAGAAGTGCACCGTTTGAATGTAAAATAAGTTTGAAGATGCATAACTTTAAAATCTCTCGCTTCAAGGTACGCACACAGCACACTGGACTCGCATTCTGGAGGACAACGGTTCAATCCCGTCTCCGGCCATCCTGATTTAAGTTTTCCGTGATTTCCCAAAATCGCTTCAGGCAAATGCCGGGATGGTTCCTTTGAAAGGGCACGGCCGATTTCCTTCCCCATCCTTCCCTCACCTGAGATTGCGCTTCGTCTCTAATGACCTCGTTGTCGACGGGACGTTAAATACTAAGATCCTACGCACATAGCGGAGTGAGCTGTGACCAATGAGCTCTACACGACTTGTTCTACGTGGCGACGCTTTCGTACGCACGACCTACAAAAGATAGTGCGCGTCCTTTTCCACCAGTCAATCCTCGTAGCTGCAAACAGTTGAAAACGTGCAGCTTCTCTCAGCCTTGTTGTAGTCGGCCGAAGGTGGTATGTGCTGACTGAGGCGATCCAGAAAATCCTGTAGATACAAGCGTTATGCATTTCTACCATTACGTTCCTTACCGTGAAGCTAGAAATTTAAAAGCTATCAGACCTCCAACATTATCTCCAAACGGTACATTTACCGACATGGATTATTTGTGAAAACTTTGTCTACTAAATTCCCTCCTCAACCCCTAGATGCCTGTACTAGGAATTGTGGAACAAAGATGGTTCTCTTAGAGTTTATTTGAGAATGGCGTCGTACTACTCTAGGAAATATTCCGGGCGCTGACCTCAAAATACACCCATGCTCATAAATCAAGGATAATGCTGCTGGTACATGGTGAAACAACGCTCTGGTGGGCGGTTTGCGGGTTTAAATCACCTCGGGGTATGACCATGCGGTGCATTTGACCTGCGGTCGTCCCACGGTGGTGCTGGCAGCAGTCCACATACGCAGAGGTGTGTTGGTGCATGTCAGAGTACGGTGCAGCGAGCAAGAGTGCAGACGTTTTCAGACGTGCTAATGGAGACCGTGTGTTGAAAATGGCTCAAAGAACACATTGATGAGGTTATCAGGGGTAGAATAAATACTACGGCGACTGGAGGCTGGTCAAAACAGCAGGTCGTAGCACAGGCCTTCCGTGTGCCACTAAGTGTGATCCCAAGATTATGGCAACGATCCAGGCTGACAGGAAACGTGTCCAGGCGCTACAGCACGGGACGTCCACAGTGTACAACACCACAAGAAAACCGATATCTCACCAAAAGTTCCCTCAGACCGCCACAGAGTACTGCGGGTAGCCTTGCTCGGGACCTTATTGCAGCCACTGGAACAGTTGTCTCCAGACACACCGACCACAGACGACTGAACAGACATGGTTTATTCGCCTGGAGACCTGCAAGGTGCATTCCACTGACCCCTGGTCACAGGAGAGCTTGTAAAGCCCGGTGTGAAGAACACAGTACATGGTCATTGGAACAGTGGTCCCAGGTTATGTTCACGGACGGGTCCATGTATAGTCTGAACAGTGATTCTCGCCGGGTTTTCATCTGGCGTGAACCAGGAACCAGATACAAACTCCTTAATGTCCTTGAAAGGGACCTGTATGAAGGTCGTGGTTTGATGGTGTGGGGTGGGATTATGATTGGTGCACGTACACCCCTGCATGTTTGTGACAGAGGAACTGTAGCAGATCAGATGTGTCGGGACGTCATTTTGTACCAGTATGTCCGCCTTCTCGGGGGTGCAGTGGGTCCCATCTTCCTCTTGATGGATGATTACTTATGGCCCCACCGAGCTGCCATCGTGGGGGAGTACCTTGAAACAGAAGATATCAGGCGAATGGAGCGGCCTGCCTGTTCTCCAGACCCAAACCGCATCGAGCACGTCTGGGATGCCTTCGTTCGACGTATCGCTGCATGTCTTCAAGCCCTTAGGACACTTCAGGAGCTCCGACAGGGACTATTGCAAGAATGGGAGGCTATACCCTAGCAACTGTTGGACCACCTGATCCAGAGTGTGCCAACCCGTTGTGCGGCCTGTGTACATGTGCATGGTGATCATATTCCATATTGCTGTCGGAGTACATGTACAGGAAACAGTGGCGTTTCGTAGCACATGTGTTTCGGGACGGTTTTCTCAACTTATCACCAATACCGTTGGACTTACAGATCTGTGTCGTGTGTGTTCCCTATGTGCCTATGCCATTAGCGCCAGTTTTGTGTATGCCGCGTTCTGTGGCACCACATTCTGCAATTATCCTTAATTTATAAGCATGAGTGTACTATAAATCTGAAGAAAATAGGAGGAAGCCATTCGCTGAAGTCCACTTGTAGGTAGAGGACGTATTGGTTTTTTTATTCGTTTTATAAATTGATACGAATATTTACATTCGCTGAGGTCACAAAGTCATCGGAAGGACCCAATTATCATGTCGGACCTCCTTTTGTACAGCGTAGTGCAGCAACTCGAGGTGGCATGGGCTCATCAAGTCGTTGGAAGTCTCCTGCAGAAATATTGAGCATGCTGCCTCTATGTAATTGAGAAGGTGTTGCCGGTGCAGGATTTTATACACGAACTGACCTTACGGTTCGATGGTATTCATGTCGGGCGATCTGGGTGGCCAGAATTAGCTCGAATTGTCCAGAATATTCTGTAGACGAACTGCGAGCAGTTGTTGCCCAGTGACATAGCGCATTGTCATCCATGAAAATTGCATCGTTCTTTGGGAATATGAAGTCCATGAATGACTGCAAATGCTCTCCAAGTAGACGAACCTAGCCAGGAACCGGTCCGGTCCATGTACACAGCTCACACCTTTAGAGAGCCACCACCAGTTTACGCAGTGACTTGTTGACACACTGAGCCCATGTCTTCGTGGGGTCTGCGTCACACTCCAATCCAACTGAAATCGGGTCTCATCTTACCGGACCACGGGTTTCCGTTCGTTTTGGGTCCAACCGATATGGTCCCGAACGTATGAGAGGCGATGTCGTGCTGTTAGCACTCGCGCCGGTCGTCTGCTGCCATAGCCCATTGATGACTGATTTCGCTGCTCTGCCCTAACGGTTACGTTCGTCGTACATCCCACATTGATTTCTGCGGTTATATCACGCAGTGTTGCTTTTCTGTTAGCGGTGACAACTCTACGCAAACGCCGGTGCTCTCGGTCGTTAAGTGAAGGCCGTCGGCCACTGCGTTGCCCGTGGTGAGAGGTAATGCCTGAAAATTTGGTATTCTCGCCACACTCTTTTGACACTGTGGATCTCGGATTATGGAACTCCGTAACGATTTCCAAAATTGAATGTCCCATACCTCTAGCTCCAACTACCATTCCGCGTTCGAATTCTGTTAATTACCGTCGTGCGGCCATAAACACGTATGTCACGTATTCACGTGAATTACCTGAATATAAATGACAGGTCCGTCAATGCACTACCCTTTTATACCATATGTACGCGATAATACCACCATGTCGCCATCCCATGAGTTTTTCACCTCAGTGTACTTGCCGCAGAGAACGGCCGCAACAACAAATTTGTAATTGGTTTCCTTGTGTACGTGTGTTTGCAGGCGATGGTTGCCTAGGACCTGCCTGCGGCACTTACAGCAGCTGCGGCCGCGTTTATGGCGGGTTTTATCGCCGCGTGGTGGGCAGATATGTGACTTTTTAAAGGTCGCCACAGCAGCCAGCACTTTCACTGTTTGCCGAAATGGCATTCTGTTGACACTTAGGCCCTCTGCATTTATTTTATGTGCGCTGTGAGCGTTGTGGTCGAGAAGCATGGTTCGAAGGTCATCTGTGATGGGGGGGGGGGGGGGGGGGGAGAGGACCATGGAGACCCTCTTTCTATTCGGGGTGGGGCCATTATAAACCCTATATCCCTATATTATGGTTAAAAAGTGTGGGCAAGCTCTTCAGAAATCTGATCTTGGAACTCACGATTCGCGATCCTACAACCATTTCGTTTTAATGTACAGCGCTGCTTCGGCACATCACATTGTTCAAATGGTTCAAATGACTCTGAGCACTTTGGGACTCAACATCTGAGGTCATCAGTCCCCTAGAACTTAGAACTACTTAAGCCGAACTAACCTAAGGGCATTACACACATCCATGCCCGAGACAGGATTCGAACGTGCGACCGTAGCGGTCGCGCGGTTCCAGACTGAAGCGCCTAGAACCGCTCGGCAACTTCGGCCGGCCATCAGATTGTTACACATGCTAGTAATCAACGTAACCATTGTTTCTAGCAATCACGGCAGCTAGATAAGCCGGAAGTGACTCAGTAATGTATAGGTAGCTACTCACGCCTGTCTTAGGAATACTGTCCATATTGCTTCCAAAAGCTGAGCGGAAGTCTTTAGTGGAGGAATCACATACCAAACAAGACGATAGATATTGTACCATGGATGTTTACTTGTGTCGAGATCCGGAGAATTTTGGAATCACGGAGGAAAACTTTGAAGTCTGGATAGTGCTCTCTAGCAATTTGTAGACACTTGCACGAAAAAGACTAATTGTCTCCTTGGAACATCCCCAAGGAAGCTAAAAATTTACAAGTAATATAGTTCTGAGACAATCAGTTCGCACTCTTACATACTCGTACTGTCACAATTCAAATTTCAGCCTGACTTCATTAACTGCAGCCGGAGTATCCCTTGAATGAGGGACTAAGGCTCTCGATATTTAGTCCTTAACCACGCCCCCTTCCCCCTCTTTCACACCTTTCCAATCAACCAACCAACCACCCATCGATTCGTAACCAATGTGGTTTGGAGGGCCATCTGCAGTGAACACTAGTCCACAGTAACGCCACTAAAATTCCCCAGAGAATAACATACTCCCTTCCCTCTCGGGAAATCTACGCTTATCGTACAAAGACGCAACCGAATATAACGTCTTAAATACAGTGTGTACATAAAGTCCGGGAACACTTTCAATTATTTATTGCACAAGAACTAAACATTGTACAGACGCCATACATAATGCGTTTTGAAGAGAAACAGTGGAAGTATATATATATATATATATATATATATATATATATATATATATATATATATATATATATATATATATATATATACTTCCACTGTTTCTCTTCAAAACATATATAATATATATATATATATATATATATATATATATATATATGCGAACCACCGATTTCTTTGGACTATTTATGAATGCCTCTCGTACGCGCTCCATATTCACTTTACTCACACTGAGACATCCGCTTCTCTTTGCCGGGCACAAGCAATCCGTCGTAACGAATTTGTTGTGCCAGTGGTAAATGGCATTTCTTGTTGGTGGCTTCTTACCGTCCTTGGTTCTAAACATCCGTTGAGCAGCTGTAGCACACTTGTTTTTGTCGATCTCCAGCACAAATACAAAGCTCGCTCCACACCTGAACTCCTCATGTTTGCGACTACCCCTGACTATCGGCAAATTACTAAACTACACTGTGGCGGTATACATGAAAAAAAAAAACCTTTCGGTGTTTCTTTTCAAAATGACATATTTATATCTGTACAATGTTTGGTTGAAAGTGTTTTCGGACTTACTGTACACCCTGTATGTGTGACGGAGTTTCTTCCGTGGAAGAACTTTTCATTCTGAAAACACTATAATTTAACTTTTTTCCAATGACAACCAAAAACCTTTTTGAAAATAGAAGTAGTAGACTTTATTTCATATAAGCACAAAAGGAACTGATCATATAGGACTTTGGTGGTGGAATCTTACCGTAAGTTCATTTGATCGTGCAGCAGTGAACATGTAGAATTAACATTGCGTTAATTTGTTGAGCGTGTGTTGTTTATTCTTTTTGGTTGTTTTCGTACTCTTATATACAAGGAAGCAGATGCCGCTAATGCGTACTTGTGTGGTATCTCTCGGCTTCGAATTAGCTGATTCGATTCCTTGTTGGGAAGAAATTTTCACCATCAGTATTTGGCTAACAAGGGCAGAGAGGTGGTGGCGTACATTGCCCTAATGACATGCGTTAAAGTGCATACCCTCTGGGCAGTCTCTCATGAAAAGAGCATATGTAACACTGTAGTTGGTGGTCCGTCAGATATGTCTTGCTCGGCAGTCCCTATGATGCATATGCATACGCATATGGCGCCATCGGATTTGATCTTTCTTCTCTCTTTGTCATCTATACTGCTATATAAAATCAAGTAGATATTTAACGTTGTTATAAAAAATATCGAAAAGTTCGTGAACGATGTACTATAAGTTTTTACCCGACACTCTAATGAGCATTCAGACGGACACATGCTATACGTTTTTTTAAATATCAACGTACAGGTTTTCTGTAAAGCTGACAGAGAGAGAGAGAGCATGCTTACCTACGCAATGCTGAGAAAATGTGGGGTTTCGTTTCCTCTCTTGCAACCAGTTTTAAGTAAGATACCAGGGTATTTAAACTATCAGGCAAATTGTCTCTCCCATATATTTCTTTCTTCTTATACGGGTTGTAACAGTGCAGATATTTCCATTCGTGACGGACTGGTTAGCTGAACAACATTACATCAGTATTTACTACATTTGCAGACTAATAATTATTATAGTTACTAGCAGCAGTGTGGTTTTAGGTCGGTTAGTAGCTCCAAGTACACGTGGCTAGAGAAAGCCATTGTTATTGTCACCTGGACAGCAAATCATGTCTTACTTAGTGGTGCAGTTACGGAAATGCAGAGAATGTCAGGTCGTAAAAAATTTGTGGCGTGCTTATGGGAAGACTGTTCGACACGGAAGAAAAACAACTAGTACACTCATGTGTACAGATTAATCCTTTCAGACCTGAATTTTTCCTGGAGGAAGGTAAATTTTTCTTTTGTGCTAATGCTCATAGGTGTTTTTTTTTAATGATTCTAGATGCAAGATGTACACAAAAATATGCACCCATATTCAAATCATACTTTGCACACTTGGCTTGATTTTATGGACTAAAATAACTAATTACGAAATATTCTAAATTGTAATAAATGATGAAATCATAATTCAAAATTGCCATGAAAAATAACAATAATAAAATTCAATTATTCAGTGCAATTTAGTGCACCTACTACATCCATGTATTCTGGTGGTCACGATTTGCTGTACACCGCTGCATTGACTTGCTGGTATTTTCATTGTGATGCCCAACAGTTAGTAGCACTTGCGCATGATAAAAAAGTTGAACATTCACAAATGTATCAGATTTCTATTTGGAAAAACACTTCTTTTCCAGCTAAGCCACAGTGTAAGTTAATGTACACAATTGTACCCAGATCTTCTGAAGGGGGTAAAGTACCACATATAAAAAAAAGTCTGCACTTATACCCATTAAGCTATGTGTATAACTAAACAGAAATTGTATACCCAAATGTGTGTTGTTTTGTTTTCCTCCTCGCATTCGCTTTTAATAGGAAAAAGGAAAGTTGCATTTATGGTTTATCGGCTTATGGTTAGAACACTGCTACAGAATCTGAATGGTCCGAAATTGTATATAATGCCCGTTTACAGATTAAAACTAAGCAAAATACTGTCTTTGAAGCTACTTTTCTCACGGATAAAACAGCAGGAGAGGTCTCTCATAAGTGACTTCACTTCCCAATCAAGGTTTCGTTGGCTATAAGAGTAAACAGAGTTAAAGATCAGCAGGGGGGGGGGGGGGAGTGGAAATGGGCAGAGGAGGGAGGAATGGGCATAGAGAGCGGGAAGCAGGAGATGGGCAGAAAGACGAGGAGGTGGAGAGTGATAAGGGGAAGAGGAGAGGACAGAGAAGAGGTGGACAGAGGTAGGAGGAAGGGAAAGATGGGCACAGAGAAGTGTCAGGAGGAGATAGACGGAGAGAGGGGAGGACGAGATGGTGGAAGATAAGGGGAGGAGCCAATGGACAGAGGGAGGTGGGAAGAGGGGGGAGGAGCAGGTGGACAGAGAGGGGAGCAGGAGCAGGTGTACGAGATGACCAGAGAGAGAGAGAGAGAGAGAGAGAGAGAGAGGGTGGGGGGGATTAGGACATCCGGGTAGGTGCCAACGTGCGCGAAGAAGGGAGCAAACCTAACCCTAGGGCTATGGGTTGACGATGCTGTACAACTTTAAGTCTGCACTTAAAAGTACACTCCTGGAAATGGAAAAAAGAACACGTTGACACCGGTGTGTCAGATCCACCATACATGCTCCGGACACTGCCAGAGGGCTGTACAAGCAATGATCACACGCACGGCACAGCGGACACACCAGGAACCGCGGTGTTGGTCGTCGAATGGCGCTAGCTGCGCAGCATTTGTGCACCGCCGCCGTCAGTGTCAGCCAGTTTGCCGTGGCATACGGAGCTCCATCGCAGTCTTTAACACTGGTAGCATGCCGCGACAGGGGGACGTGAACCGTATGTGCAGTTGACGGACTTTGAGCGAGGGCGTATAGTGGGCATGCGGGAGGCCGGGTGGACGTACCGCCGCATTGCTCAACACGTGGGGCGTGAGGTCTCCACAGTACATCGATGTTGTCGCCAGTGGTCGGCGGAAGGTGCACGTGCCCGTCGACCTGGGACCGGACCGCAGCGACGCACGGATGCGCGCCAAGACAGTAGGATCCTACACAGTGCCGTAGGGGACCGCACCACCACTACCCAGCAAATTAGGGACACTGTTGCTCCTGGGGTATCGGCGAGGACCATTCGCAACCGTCTCCATGAAGCTGGGCTACGGTCCCGCACACCGTTAGGCCGTCTTCCGCTCACGCCCCAACATCGTGCAGCCCGCCTCCAGTGGTGTCGCGACAGGCGTGAATGGAGGGACGAATGGAGACGTGTCGTCTTCAGCGATGAGAGTCGCTTCTGCCTTGGTGCCAATGATGGTCACATGCGTGTTTGGCGCCGTGCAGGTGAGCGCCACAATCAGGACTGCATACGACCGAGGCACACAGGGCCAACACCCGACATCATGGTGTGGGGAGCCATCTCCTACACTGGCCGTACACCTCTGGTGATAGTCGAGGGGATACTGAATAGTGCACGGTACATCCAATCCGTCATCGAACCCATCGTTCTACCATTCCTAGACCGGCAAGGGAACTTGCTGTTCCAACAGGACAACGCACGTCCGCATGTATCCCGTGCCACCCAACGTGCTCTTGAAGGTGTAAGTCAACTACCCTGGCCAGCAAGATCTCCGGATCTGTCCCCCATTGAGCATGTTTGGGACTGGATGAAGCGTCGTCTCACGCGGTCTGCACGTCCAGCACGAACGCTGGTCCAACTGAGGCGCCAGGTGGAAATGGCATGGCAAGCCGTTCCACAGGACTACATCCAGCATCTCTACAATCGTCTCCATGGGAGAATAGCAGCCTGCATTGCTGCGAAAGGTGGATATACACTGTACTAGTGCCGACATTGTGCATGCTCTGTTGCCTGTGTCTATGTGCCTGTGGTTCTGTCAGTGTGATCATGTGATGTATCTGACCCCAGGAATGTGTCAATAAAGTTTCCCCTTCCTGGGACAATGAATTCACGGTGTTCTTATTTCAATTTCCAGGAGTGTAGAATAGCGCGAAGTAGGTTAGTAACATTTGACACTCAAGATGTGTCTCCACTGCTGTTCAATTGTATACTAAAAAAGGTGGTTTGTGAATGTACGAAAGGAGCAGAAGGAGGAGGAATTTTAAAAAAAATCATAACTGTCAGAAAAGGAGATAATCTGAGAATTGTTTCTTCAACTGATTATGGAAGAATAAAAAAAAGGCTACAAAGTTTAAATATGCAGGTGAATTAATACATACAAATGCTTTGGGCAAATAAGTTAACTTTGCAAGGCAAGGAAAATGGAATTCTACGATAGATAGACACTACGTGAACAAAGAATGATTGTGTGAGCAAACAATTTTACCAACAAAAAAACTAGCGTGGTTTCAGCAAACAATAAAGCGAATAAGGAATATGATACTAGGGGAAGGAATAAAAGTATTTAAATTCATTAACAAAATTATGAGCCAAGACAAAAGAGTAAACTTCCCAGAAGTATTCCTAAATTCCCTCACTGTTTATGGCATCTGCGAAGAGGGGGAAAAAAAACTGAATAACATCATAGAAGCGAAAAGATTAACTACGAATTCCACTCATTTCAACGAAGTTACCATTCGGCTTTAAAAGTATTCAATTGCCGATATGATCATCGAACAGTATGACCATCAAGGGCAAACATTCTCTTGTTGTGCAGTGAATTTAAAAAGTATTGTTTTTTGTGGAAAATCGTACTAACGTTTCCGCGTGTTTGAAAAACACATCACATTACACGTCTTTGAAGCTGAGATCAGATGAAATTTATAAACAATACAGTAAGTTAGATGCTGTATAATTGAGATGCACCTGTTTTTTACCAATTTAGAAAAAAATGGAAGAAGACCTAGCGAAGTGGGCCTTTACCGCTATTATGTAATGAAATACAGTCATTACTCCGTCACATGTGCGAGTTAACGCGCTTCTATTTCTTTTTGATATTTTATCCATCTTCAGCAACCGTAGTTGTATGTAACGTAATTGAAAGCAACCAGTTGCATTAAAGAAATTTCTTGCCTAGTTTCGGGCACTTAGTGCCCTTCTTCAGAAGGCTGACTGCAAATGACTAAAATTACTTGTTAGCCATAAAGATAACTTGCAACTGTCTTCACTTGCATCTGTTGTGGCTAATAAGCACCTTTAGTCATTCACAGTCAACCTTTCGAAGAAGGCCACTAAGTGCCAGAAACCTGTAAAGAAATTAAATTTCTTTTGTGGAACAGGTTGCTTGTTATTTCGCTAGATAGTATAACTATATTTGTTGTAATTAATTTCGCTGAAATCGAATAGGATAATTTTCATATGCACTTCTGTACAATTTGTCTTCATATACTGTCCACAGTAACAGCAAGTGAATTGTGTAGTATTTTGAATTTGTGGTAAGATCTTATGGGACTAAACTGCTTAATCTAAATTTAAACTAACTCACGCTAAGGACAACACACACACACACACACACACACACACACACACACACACACAACCGCTCGCTCACCGATAGATCTGTACCTACAGATTGGAAAATTGCGCAGGTCGCACTAATGTTTAAGAACGGTAGTAGGAGTAATCCATCTAACTACAGACCTGTATCATTGACGTCGGTTTGCAATAGGGTTTTGGAGCATATACTGTATTCAAACATTATGAATCACCTCGAAGGAAACGATCTATTGATACATTGTCAGCATGGTTTCAGAAAAATCGCACTTGTGCAACGCAGCTAGCTCTTTATTCGCATGAAGTAATGGCCGCTATCGACAGGGGATCTCAAGTTGATTCCGTATTTCTAGATTTCCGGAAAGCTTTTGACACCGTTCCTCACAAGCGACTTCTAATCAAGCTGCGGGCCTATGGGTTATCGTCTCAGTTGTGCGACTGGATTCGTGATTTCCTGTCGGGAAGGTCGCAGTTCGTAGTAATAGACGGCGATCATCGAGTAAAACTGAAGTCATATCAGGTGTTCCCCAGGGAAGCGTCCTGGGACCTCTGCTGTTCCTGATCTATATAAATAACCTGGGTGACAATCTGAGCAGTTCTCTTAGGCTGTTCGCAGGTGATGCTGTAATTTACCGTCTAGTAAGGTCATCCGAAGACCAGTATCAGTTGCAAAGCGATTTAGAAAAGATTGCTGTATGGTGTGGCAGGTGGCAGTTGACGCTAAATAACGAAAAGTGTGAGGTGATCCACATGAGTTCCAAAAGAAATCCGTTAGAATTCGATTACTCGATAAATAGTACATTTCTCACGGCTGTCAATTCAACTAAGTACCTGGGTGTTAAAATTACGAACAACTTCAGTTGGAAAGACCACATAGATAATATTGTCGGGAAGGCGAGGCAAAGGTTGCGTTTCGTTGGCAGGACACTTAGAAGATGCAACAAGTCCACTAAAGAGACAGCTTACACTACACTCGTTCGTCCTCTGTTAGAATATTGCTGCGCGGTGTGGGATCCTTGCCATGTGGGATTGACGGAGGACATCGAAAGGGTGAAAAAAATGGAAGCTCGTTTTGTATTATCACGTAATAGCGGAGAGAGTGTGGCAGATATGATACGCGAATTGGGATGGAAGTCATTACAGCAAAGACGTTTTACGTCGCGGCGAGATCTTTTTACGAAATTTCAGTCTTCCCGCGCGCTTTTAGGGAGTGGAATGGTAGAGAGATAGTATGATTGTGGTTCGACGAACCCTCTGCCAAGCACTTAAATGTGAATTGCAGAGTAGTCATGTAGATGTAGATGAAGGGAGGACTCGAATCTCCGACGGGGAAGCCGCGCGGACCGTGACAAGACGCCCTAGACCGCGCAGTTGTGTAGTAAATTCTAAAAATCTTGTAATTAAATTGCCGCAGTACTTTCAAAATGAATAGACATTTTCCGACTAGATAGCAGCTGACCCGGATGGGGAACGAAATGGTTTCACCGCTGCAACGTTATAATAATTTTTAGGGGCTTGATGATATTAGATGTTTTCATTTTGTGTCTCGCTTATAGTTAGCGAGTGGATTCCCGTGAACCAGTAAGCAAAAAGAGAGCTACGTTTGTCCTATGCCGTGTGCTGGTATTAAAGAGAGTTCACAAGCCGCTTCCTGGAAGGCGACGTCTGCATACGTCACCGCTATTGTCAAACAGCGCACTCTGTTTTCTTACATCACAATAAGCTCAGTACGGCATTTCTGCTGCTCTCTCTTTCGAAACAGCGGGATGTTCGTTGCATGGCGTCGTTTGTATCCTGGGAAAAAACTTTTTGGAGTGCAGGTGTGGCTCTTAAGCCGCATGCAGCGCGGATTCTGAGGTCATTCATACCGTAGAAAACGTGCGCATAAAATTTCAATGAACACTCCGCCATCGAGTACTGCGTGTGCGATAAGATAACGTCTACAGAAAATTACTGTAAATTCGTTTATTAAATCGTGCCGACTGATATCATATCAGTGTTTTCATAACTTTGTCTTCCATCGCCCAAGAGAGACTCGTTCCGTGCCTCGGATAGAACATCTATGACCTTGTCCATTAGATTACACCAGCAAGAATTTATTTGCATTCATGTACAACCAACTGCTGAAACTACTGTCGAAAAAAAGTCTGGTAATTGATTAATAGGGGTCACTAGCAACATTTAATGGTCAAATAAATTATATGCTTTAATAACGAAAACTATGTTCAGCTATTATTCGTTGTTACCATTTACTTTAACATCATAATCTGTATTTTAGAGCGAAGAATGTTACACGGAGTTGACTTTTTTATTTTGTTTTCACACATTAGAACGATAGAAATCTTGCCTCCTATACCGTTATTTCTATGCCGTTAAGAGTAAAAGCCGCGTACTACATGTGTGAAAACGAGGAAACAGCTGTAGACAAATCTTTTACAGAGTGCTTGTTGAATTCTCAAGTGTAGTAAGCTGTTCATGTTGCATTCCACTGTGTTATCGGTGAAGATCCTGCAGTTGCTTAGATAATGTCGACGGACACAGCTGCGTAGAAGCTGCGGTCTCTCAACCAGTGAGTGCGAGCGAGTACATTGTTTCTCTTGGGAGAGTAATCTGTGGCCTTGTAAGGAGAGGTCCCAGCGATGCGATCGGAGTTTTAAAACTATCCAAGCTGTGATGTAGGTTAAGATCCCAGGTATCACACACAGCAGCCATTCACCGTGGTGGGTCCTCGTTTGCATGTAATTGACGAAAAAGAAATTCGAAATTTTCTATGTAGGGTATTAAAATTGCAATATGTAGTCTGGTTGTATGGTGTAATGGATATAACAGCTTCACAAGCAGGAGGCTGTGAGATCTAATGTCGTCAGGCGCAATTTTTTTAATTTTTAAATATTTATCTAAATTACTTCACTCACTATTTTTATTCGACTATTTGGTTTAGATGTAATTTTTTTCTATTTCTTTGTCACGTCATTTTATTTACCTTATGAACTTTTTTATTTCATTTCTTCTTCCATTTTACTGCCACTCGAAGTTTTTGTGAATATGAATTTAATTATTATATTTCTCTATTGTAATATTCAATTATTTGAAAATTCCGATCTATCAGTTAAAAAACAAAAGACGAAATAATCTATTTATATTTGTCCAGTGGTGTGAAAAATGTATTTTTGTTACCAGATGGGCTTTTTTTACGTGACAAAGGAATCGAATTTTTAAAAAATACATTTAAATCAGTTAATTGAATCGAAATTGCGATCAAAGTCACTTCGATAATGGATTTAAACAAAACAAAAAAAAACCTGCACCTGGCGAGATTCTTCTAACTCACTATTTCCTACATGCGAAGCTGTTTTCCTATCGGTTACACCACGCAATTAGATTTATGCTATTGTCACATAAAATTACGACTTTTTTCGTCAATTGCTTACAAACAAGGACACACCAACGTGAATGGCTGCAATGTGTGGTACATGGGATCTTAACCTACATCACCGTATAGATAGTCTCAGTCGCACCGCTGGGGATCTCTCCTTGTTAGATGAAAACGACAGACCTATAAATGATGTGACGGACAACGTCGGAAGTTCTGCTAAGCTCTTCAAAGATAATACTTGAGTGTATTGTAATGCTTGAAAACAGCAGCGAAACACAATAAAACCTGCAGAGGATACAAGACCCGGGAGCTGATCCTCAACATGAGTAAATTTAATGTATTGCACACTAATGGATGGAAAGACCAAATACTGCTCGATTATACCACTGCCAATAAACCACTGGAAAAGCAAAAGCCGAAAAAAATTGTGCACTGTTCGCGGATTAGATGTGATCGGCATGTCAGCAATCCTTCCAGCCGTTATTACGACTACATGGATCCTGGTGATGCTACTATTCAAGCCACTCCTCATTTGGCTTCACGAGGTTGAGTAGACGGCGTTCCAGACCTCGCTACTTCAGAAAAATCCTAAGAGGAAACGGGAATCGAACGTGTGTCCTCGGTACCAATCCATCGATGCTAACTATTCGTCTGTGGAGACGTTCAAGCTGAAAATTATACGGAAGAAAGCATCCGAGACAACCTAATGTGCATGGACAAGCAGATTATACAATGACAAGCGGTGGGATCGTTATTCTGAAACCATCTATAAATTTATGTAGGTTAAGATCGCCGATATAACATACACCAGCCGTTCACCCTGGTGGGCCCTTATTTGCGAGTAATTGACGATAAAAAAATTTCGGAATTTTGTGTGATTTTTAATAGCGTTAAAATTCTTATTTAATGACTTTGGTCAACATTTTTATTCAATTATGTTGATTGAAATTTAATTTTTTATGTCCTTTCCTTTGTCACAATATCGACCACTTCGTTTGCTCTCATTTTTCATCTTATCAATCTTTTTCCACTTGAAATATTTCTTCGTATGCTTTTAATTAGTTTTATGTCTTAATTTCTATTTAATTTGTTTCATCGCCTTGTTTTTTTCGTCCACGTTATTGCGTTCATTTCTCTTTTTGTTTGAATTTCGTTATACTTATAAACCTTTCTTTCCTTTAAATGTTCATTTGCATTATTTGGTCTATGGTGCAATAGGTATTTAGTTTTTGTTTTAAATGTATGATGATTACAGTACAAAAAAATACATTATCTGGTAACGGATAATAAATTTTTCACACCATTGCGCAATAAGTATGAATAATTATTTCGTCTTTTGTTTTTCAACTGATTGATTAGAATTTTCAAATAATTAAATATTATAATAGATATAAAAAAATTCATATTCATAAAAATTAAAATTGGAAAAAAGTTCATACAGGTATTAAAATAATGTGACAAAGGAATAGGAATAAGAGATTACATTTAAACGAATTAACTGATTAAAGACAACGATCAAAGTCGTTTCGATAAAGATTTAAAAATAACAAAAATGTACTGCATCTGACGAGATTTGAACCCACAACCCGAAGCACGTAAATCTACTATCTTACCCATTACACCACCCAAGCAGACTACGCAATCCGACTTCTTTTCTATTTCTTTAATACTGAACACTACTCATATTCCGATTTTTTTTTTTCCGTCAAGTACCGGCAAAAGAGTGCCTAGAAGTGTGTGATACCTGGGATCTTAACGTCACCACCGAACACAGTATTTTATTTCAAAGAGTCGATCCCACCGCTGGGGAGCTCTCCGTGTGAGACACACTGGAAGGCTCGCAAGGAAATATAAATCCATCCACGAAATAACTGGCTTACAAAATGCATATTCGACCCTTCCTTGAGTACTACTTGTCTATCTGGAATTCTTACTAGGTAGAATTTACAGACAAGACCTAAAGAAGATAACTGCATTAGCTTTAGAGTATGACGAAAATTCTCAACAAACTCCACTGTCAGATGCTCCAGTGGAGACTTGGTGAATCTCGGAGAAGTCATTGTTAAAATTTCCAAGAACGTATGTTCCAGAAACAGCATGGTAAACTATAGATTCTTCTTACGTACAACTCGTGAAATGATCATGACGTAAAGATCGGAGAAATTAAGGCTCATAAAAAGGTTTAAAGATAGTCGTTCTTCCCGCGCTTGATTTACGATCACGGTAAATGTACCAGAAGTGCTGCCTGCAAATCATCCTCAGAAACGAACACTAACTATCCACATTGAGGGTAGACATGTTTCCTGTGCACTATCCCTCCAGAGCCGGGGTTCCCAACAAAATTTTCTCGAGGACCCCCTCATCGAGCATGATTGGTACCTTGTCATATCACAGTATCAAGTACCTAAAAAAACCAAATTAAGAGTCTTTTTATACTTTTCTATTTTTGGTACTTAGAAAAAACATTGGCATGTTCAAAAAACATTGGCATGTTCAATACTGAAAAAAATATTTAAAGGCTTTTTCAATTTAGCCATCATTGTTATTGTTAAATTTTTGATTATTGCTCAAAATCTTTGTCTTCAAATCTGGGTGTTTAGTATAACAACTGCATTATCTTCATCTTCATCTGTAGCCTTTCTGATTTTAACTAACCAATTTTTAACCAACCGTCCCTTTTTAACTACACGAACTGTAGCTTCCCCAAAAAACAACGCTTTACATACGTTACTGTTTTAATACAGAATATTGAATATGTAAACAATACGGTCTGTGAAAGCACTGGAAATAGATTAACAATGGCCGATTGTCGTCTGAAATGCGAGTTTATGTGTAAAGTGACTGTCAGTCGTCAACTGCAAAGAGGCAGCGCGCGTAGTCTAACGGCATACAGCAGCACTATTTGCATCTATCTAGTTCTAGTTTTGCGCTAGAATGTGCTAGTGTCAGTTGGCTCTAGGAAGGCGCCAGACGCAGAAGTTACCGTTCGCTAAAGCTCTGCTCATGCAGGAAGCGACCAAAACTAAAAATCTGTTATAATACGAAATATATTTTTTATTCTAATAGTATCTTGAGGACACCTCTGGCATAGCTCGCGGACCCCTTGGGGTCCGCGGACCACCTGCTGGGAGCCACTGCTCTTGAGATACTTGCTTCCCCCATAGCCTATACCGTGTTTAAAATCAACCAAGTTAAAATGTTTATATTATACCTACTTTCTTGTTTGCTGGACTCCTTACTTCTTAACTGACAGAAACGGGTAGCCTTTGTTTAGCAGTGCTTTGTGACTGCCCACTAGAGGCGGGCAATCCCGTTCATACTTGGAAACTAGTTCACTGGTGATCGCTGTTTTTTTTGGGAACCGTTCATTTTTTTCTCGTTCACCGTTCATTTGTATAAGTATGTCGTCTGCTGTTTATCGAAATAATGAAGTAAGCTGATATGACCTTTTGTTACCTGAAAAGATGTATGTATTACATACCACATAATTTTCAAGTATGTAATTATAAAATACATTATAATTACTGGTTGTGGACACTGACTAGAATACGAAAAGAACCAGTAGTCCAGAGTCCATAAAGGTTTGAAACAGATCTAGAATGGGCGTGCGCAGCGAACGAAACGCACAGCAACTCGATACTGAACTAACAACAGCCTACTACTTCCGCTTTTCTTCTGGCTGATCTGCTTCAGCTTGGTGGTGCAGGGTTTACTTGTAAGCATTTCCTACATCTCTCAGGGGGGTAGGTTTGTATTGAACATCTTTATTTGTTTGTGTGTCATGGGTGTGGGCGGGCATGAATCAGTTTCCATCTTGGGTGCAGATTCCGTCGTATTTCGGATTGTTTTCTTTTTACATTTTTACCTTTCAAGCATGGCAATGGGTCGCGCATAGCGTTCCCTTGGCTGAGGCGGTGCTCCAAGGTGTCGTATCAGTGGGTTGGTCGAAGTTTCAGTCCTGGCATAAAATCGTCGTGCAAGCTGCTTATGTCTCTGCGGTACCTCCAATTCTTCGGCTGCTTCATGAATGTATCGGTGAGGAAACTGCGGGGGAACGTGGAAAACACGGCGAAGTATCTTATTCTGGAGCGATTGAAGGCGCTGAAGATGTGTCTTTGCTGCATTGCCCCATACCTCACAGGCATAGTCAAAGATGGGGCGAATGTACATCCTGAATATCAACAGTCCGTTGGCTATCGATAAGTCCGAGCCTTCGTTGATGAAGGGGAAAAGTGCCCCTATCCTTCGTGACACGTTAGCGCGGACGTCGTCGATGTGGCGCTTCCATGTAAGTTGTTTGTCCATGGTCACTCCTAGGTATTTAACAGAGTCCGGCCACTGCAGTTCGGTTCCATAAAGTCGGAGGTTCCGAAGATGTCGAAGTCGGCGAGGGCCAGGTCTCCTCTTGGCGAAGATGATGGTTTGCGTCTTCTGTGGGTTGAACCGGATGCGCCACTTTCCTGCCCATTCCTCCAGGGCATAGCAGGCACTCTGCAGTCGTGGGACAAGGACTTCAAGCCATTTCTCCCTCGTGTATATCATGGTGTCATCGGCGTAAATGGCTTTGTCGACTCTTGGTGGTGTCGGAAAGGTCCGATGTAAAGACAGAGTACAGGACTGGTCCGAGGACTGAGCCCTGTGGGACCCCTGCACGGATAGGTCTAGCCGTGGAAAGTGCATCCCCTACTCTGACCGCAAAGGTGCGTTGGTGGAGGTAGGCGGCAACGAGCTTGACGTACGCCCTGGGGAATCCGAAGGCGCTAAGCTTCCAAATGAGGCCCTGATGCCATACACTATCGAACGCCTTCATCACGTCCAGAAGAACAGCACCACAGAACTCTCCATTGTTGAAGGCTGACGTAATATATTCTGTTGCCCTAAGAATCTGCTGTGTCGTGGAATGACCAGATCGGAAGCCAAACTGCTCCGGTGGCAGAACTTGGAGGCGGTCCATGATGGTGTGGAGCCTCGTCAACAGGAGCCTTTCGAAGAGCTTACTGAGGTGTGGTAGCAAGCTTATCGGTCTGTAACTGGTGGGTAGTCGTCGGTTCTTCCCAGGTTTCGGGACAGCCACCACTATAGAATGTTTCCACGCTGCTGGGTACTTGCCCGTAGCAAAAATCCAATTAAAGATGGTTGCCAAGTGCACAATCGCGGTCCACGGGAGTTGTTTTAAAGTCCTTCCCGTGATGTCGTCGCAGCCAGGTGCTTTGCTGGCGGGTAAGGCCCGGATGCCAGCGTCGATTTCAGCAGGCGTTACTGGAGGGATGAGGTCGTCATCGTTGTCGGCGTCGTCGTCGGCTGCACGAAGTATGGTAGTAACTTCGTTTTCAATGTCTGCAACCCGCTGGGGGTCAACTCCGTCGTCCAGCGGTCGAAAGTTCGTTTCGAAAACGTCCGCCAGCATATTGGCCTTGTCTTCCGACTTGTACACAGTGCGGTCATCATTTGTCAACGGCGGTATCCGGCTTCGTCTATTTGTGAAGAACCTGATGGAGTTAAAGTTCATCGGGTCGGGCGTAAACGATCGCAGCTTCGCAGCCCATCGCTGGTTCCGGTGTTCAATTATGGCTGCCCGTATGTCTCGTCTAAGTTGGTTGATGCGTTGTTTCAGTGCTGCGTCGCGCGTGAGGCGCCACTCACGGCAGAGTCTATTCCTGGTGCGTCTGGAGTCCAATATGTGCGGTGGCAGATCCGGTGGCGGACGATGAGGTGGCCTTGGAGGTGGTGTGGCCAGTTCCAGGGCGTCCGTGATGGAAGTGGCGAACCGTTCTACGGAGGTCTCGTCGATTTCGTCTGGGTCGTGGATGACGTCAAGAGAGAAGGCAACAGAATCACGAAATTGGTCCCAGTTCGTGTGCTTCAGGTTGAGGCGTCCTGCAGAAAGTTCCGGCGCAACCTGAAGCTGGAATAATACCGGCAGATGGTCGGAGTTCAGTCCATGGATCACTTCCGCAGTCATGTATTGGGGAATTCCCTTAGTAATTGCCACATCTAAGATGTCCGGTGCGCCATTGGACGGGTAGCAAGTTGGCTCTTCAGGGCCACAGACGTGTGCCTGGGCTTCTTCAACAGCCTGCAGGAGAAGACGCCCGCTCATGTTCGTGTGTAGCGAGTTCCATGCAGCGTGCTTGGAATTCAGGTCCCCAGCTATAAGGAACTTTCCCGGCATCCGTAATAGCGTTCTGGCGTCGTCGAGGTCGAGTAGGCGACGAGGGCTGCGGTACACCGCAACAAATGTCACAGGTCCAGTCCTTGTTTCCACTACGATCGCTGTTGCTTCGATGGTCCTTGTGGTAGGCGCCTGCACTTCGTAATGTTTGATGGAGCGACGTATGTAGATGGCAGTGCCACCCCCATGGGTAAGGCGGTCCGTGCGATAGCAGCAGTAATTGGCCACGTTGCTTCTGATCCCCGGTTTAAGAAAAGTCTCATTGACAAGACAGATGTCGATATTATGATCACTGAGGAATTGCTGGAGTTCTGCGACGTCATGAGTGAGATTGTCTGCATTGTACTCGAGGATACGAAGGTCGTCGAGAGGAAGGTGTCTAGGCATGGTGGACGTTGCCTTCTCTGAGTGCCTGGATGGCTCTGCTGACCGACACTTCAACAGTGGCGGTGATGGTGGCTGGTAGTTGGGCCAGCGTCTTGGTGACCTCTGCCAGTGACGCCGCGATGGTCGTCAAAAGTGTAAATAGGTCCTTCAGCTCAGTCTGTGATGTTGATGGTGCTGGATGAGTCGGCTGGCTTGAAGGTGGCGGTGCTGCTGGTCCTGGTAGGGCAGTCGACGTGGTCGAGGGTGGTTGTGTCTGCTTCATGGCATCCGTAGCAGTCTGCTGCGAGTGAAGTCGAGCTGCCCTCCGCTCTATCAGCGAGGGCCACGCTTTGGTCACAGCAGGCGTCGGGGGTGCTGGTGGTGGCAGTTGCTGCCAGCGTCTGTGGTTCCTGGGAGGCCTCGGCGGAGCAGGTGGAAGACCTCGCTGACGTCGGCTCTCTTCTTTGTGTTTAACACAGGTGCGGTAGTTAGCTGGGTGGTTACCGCCACAAAGGCCACAGGTAGCGGGTTGTTCGCGGCCCCTGGTGCCTTGTCGGCTGTCGTGGTTCCCGCCGCACTTGACGCAGAGCCAAGGCATGGTGCAGAGGCGGGCAACGTGGCGGAAGCCCTGACACCGGAAACATTGAACCGGCCCCCTTGACTTCCTGAGCTTCTCAACTTTGATGTCCAAGTCATACAGCTTGGTCAGCTCAAATATTTTCCTGTGAGCTGGCGTGTCGGGCAGGACAACGACTCTGTGTCCCGTCTTTTCATTAGTGCCCGGCATCCGATGGTGGTCAACGACTGAAGCTGCAAACCCTGCATCTTCAAGGGCGATTTTTAATTCATCATTCGGCAGCGACGGCGGAATGCGTCTGATGAGCGTCTTCAAAGTTGGAGGGCGAACAGCTTGGAACGTGTACATCGGGACGCCCCTCCTCCCAAGCTCGTCGTGGACTTTCACATAGTCATCGATTGAGTTCAGTTGCAACTTCAGCGTGTCGCCGTTTCCGGCTTGACGCACGGTGAACGGCTGTGTACACGTGGAATGGAGCCAGTTTCTGAAGTCCGTATATGATTCCTTGTAGACTAGCACAATCGGCGGGATTCGTCGCTGTGGACCAGGCGGCGGTGCGCGGCTTCCTGCATTCTGGCCCGGCGATGGCGGAGCGTCGTCCTGTTGCTGGTGCGATGCGTTGGCAGCATGCTGTTGCTCTTCCCTCTGATTCTGCTGCTCGGCGAGGGAACGGCCAGCTTCTTCTAGGGTCGCCCCCTCCCCCTGCAGAGGCTGGTAGCGGTTGCTCACGTCCAGCTCTCGCGCTACAACCGTAAGGTTTTTCGCGCGGGCTTGTTTCTTCGGCGGCGGCTGCTTGAAGCCCTCTGTAGTTGTGTCACGGCGCGTTGCGTGACGCTCTAAAGATCGGTCTCGTCGGCTTCTTCTGTACAGCGCGGACCCCCTCCTTTCTACTCTGTCGTCCTCCGCTGTAGCGGCACTCGAATCCGAACCGTATTCCATATCAGCGTCCATGTATGTCTCCGCGGTCGAGGTACTACTTCTTCCCTGTCCCGCGGGTTGAGTCGTCATAGATGCGCCGGCTGATGGCGGGGCGGCCGGCAGGGCAGGCCCTGCCGGTCCGCGGCCGGCCGGCGCGGTTGCGGTTGCCGCATCGTTCACGAAGCGCGCGAGCGCACTCTCCACGTCTGTTCGCTGCGACATCTCAGTCGCGACAGGTAACAACAGCCGGCGGTGGAACCGCGCGAAGGACGAGTTCGGCCGAGGGAGACCGAGACCGAGACAGAGACAGGAACGGGACCGAGGCTGGAAAGTGAACTGCCGACGTACTGTTGCGGGAAGGAGACCGACCGTTTGCCGTTCCCGGGAACTATAAGTAGGAAGCCGCGACCGAAGTGAACTATGAAAGACTGTTCCTTAGAATTCGTTCCTCGTATTTTCCTTTCATCTTGGTGAACCGTTCCTTTGGACCCGTTAGTTCGCGAACGACCCATCTCTACTGACCACTAACAACAACAACAACAACAACAACAACAACAACAACAATAGTAATAGTATTAATAATGTGTAGGCCCTACAGCAATGTAGTAGTTCTTACGTAGTTACTGTTATGTTGTCAATGATTTCGTCTACTTGTTGCTAAGTGAATAATGAAACAACCATTGAGGGAACTACCAGCAACTCGGAGAAGTCATTTACATTACATATTGAAGCGCATGTAAGCATGTCTCCATTTTATCATAATAGTTCCATGGTACAAAGTATGTGTGAAGTGGGTGGACAATGTGGGGAAGATGTTCATACATTCGTATCACAAGCTGTGTGTGTGATGTTGGTGTTGTTTTTGGTGTAGTTACCGTGTGTGATGAAACACGAAATAAAAGGGCCAGCTCCAGGATTAGAGACCCAAACACATCAAGAGAGAAAGCCGGACGAGGAATTGGAAGTGAACTGACTAGCTGTGTGGCAGTTTGGCAGTGGCGAACGGTTTCGGCTGTGACGTCGAGCGCTCTGATCGGAGGAAACCATGTCCAACGCTTGAAATGTAAACTGTGAAATAATTTTAAACGGACTGTAATAATATTCACAGACATGTTTCTGGAATGTTTGGGTACCATCTCGTATTACTTCAGGGCAATGTGAATACAGTTGCCGATTGCGATGTGTGGACGGCAGACGTGGATGTTGCGGCAGCACGAAAGGAAGTGACCCAACGTTGGCTGTGGGCGAGGTGGTGACGGGGTGCAGCCTAGCTTGTACGAGCTGTTCGTACCACTACCGCGTTACACCTAGCCATGCCGCACTGTCTGTAGCTCACTGCCACGTATCGCCAATAAATGTTTCCTACTGAAGGCCACGCTAGTCACGTATGAAAGTTTTGCCGAGTCTGTGCGGAACAAATGGCCCGCTGTCTTCTCTATTCCCCACATCAAATTCGAGATCATTTCCCCATAACTAAAGACCAATTTTACTGAAATCGCGCAGTACCCAGTTTTACTTAAACAAGCTGCATACGCTGACATCACGTCTATCTCTTAAGATGTGAGCACTTTTTAATTTACTTATGGACGCTATGAAATGTCATGGAATACAGTCACTTTTCGTGGGTTCGACAGAGCAGCGGTTCAGATCTCCGGCTGACCGCCACACAGTATGGTTTCCCTTGATTTCCGCAAAACGGTTAACCCTCTTTAAGTGACAATTTTTTCATCATGTCAGTGAAATACGTGTCAGAATGTATTAGTTGGGAATAGTAGCAACTCAAATTGCTCAATTTATCGTATATTTCTAAGTTCACCATAAGTTTTGGTGTGGTAAATATTCATATCAGGAGCAGAAAATTATACATAGTAATTTCACTGGTAAATTTGAAAAATCGGCAGGAACTTTCAGTGCCAACTTCTGTTGATAAACATATGTCCACGGGGGGAAAACATTTCCCGAAGGGCTGGGGTTCACAATCAACTTTAGACCATGCGTATAAATCCACATTTGCAATTAGCTGCATCTGTACTAGACGTTTCATCATACCTTCAGCAGCTTCTTCACAGCAGGATATTATATCCCCATTGCGTCATTCTTGTAATCTTAAAGAAATGTTCACGAATGTCAGTATAATCCCCCTAATAATAAAACCAACAAAAAATGAGTAAAGAAGATCAGTATTAAATTTACGTGTGTGCGTAAACTTTTTCGTCATATTACATATTTTCAGGGATTAACCTACATGTGGACTGTCAGCAAAAATAGTATACACGGTCCAGTTACAATAATGTGGATAACGCCTGAGTTCGACGTCAACAACCACTCAGAGACAACAAATGCCAGCCACTAGCAGTGGAGGGTATATAGAGTGTTTATCTGACGTCCAAAAGGACATGATCATTGGCTTTCGGCCAGGGTGGAAGCCTTTCCTAAATAGCTAAATTTGTACAATGTTCGCTTGCCGCTGTGGTTAAAATAAACCGTGCATGGCAAAAGGGCGCTATCCAAAACCGGTACCGAGGCGTCTCAGAAATGTTCCATCGAATTTGGTGGCCAGAACAACGACGACGACGTGATTGCATTATCGTGCTTCTCAAACCACGGTAACACAATTCTGGCCTTGTGACGCGACACAGACAATTATTTTACTGGAAGTTTTCATCGCCCTTCGGGGATGATATGAAACAGTAAAGGGATGCAGATGGTCCACATTAATTTTCATATATCCCACATCTGTCATGGTTTCTTCTACTATCTCCAGTCACATTAATGTAACTACATGTCAAATGCCTGAATAGCGAAATTTTGCGGCACGGGACAGTGCAAGACGTGCAGGAAGAACGTCAGCGAGGTACTGCAAGGTACACATAGAAATGTGGAGCCATGCCGACTGCAGTCCAGTGGTAAGCTGCGCTACGTTTCTCGATTGAGGATCCATGAGACGGTCAGCCCAATTGAAGTGGTACCACAGATTCTCGATTGGGATTAAATCAAGGGAATTTGGTGGCCAGAGGAGTACGGTAAACTCATCCTGGTGCTCTTCGAACCTCGCACGTGAACTGCGAGCTGTGTGACACACCTAGAGGCCGTCGTGCCGAGGAAAAACAAATTGCATGTTGGGATGGACATGGTCCCCAATGATAGATGCCTACATGTGTTGATTTACTGTGCCTTCCAGAATGACGAGTTCACCTAGGGAATGCCACGAAAACATTCCCCAGACCACAACGTTCCCTCCTCTGGTCTGCACCCTTTGGACGATTGCTACGGTGTTTGCTTTCAGAATTTTCACACCATACAAGCCAACTGCCATGTGTGATGGTGGAGCATGAAACGTGATTCATCTGGAAAGGCCACCAGTCACCACTCAGTGGACGTCCAGTTGCGTTCGTCGCCCATGAGCAGCAGTCAGCCTGGTGTATGAACCAGGCAGCTGCTCCAGAGGCTCATACGCAGCAACGTTCGCTGAACGGTCGTTGAGGTGGCACTGTTGGTAGCCCCTTGGTTCATCTGGGCGGTCATTTACTCAGCAGTCGCTCGTCCATTCGCCCGTATGCATCTCCGCAGCCGTCGGTCACCCCTGTCATCTGTGGCCTTTGGTGGACCACAGTTGCCACGGCGTCGGTTTTGAATGACACCATTTTACCATGCACAGTATACTTTAACCACGACAGCAGCGAACAGTTTAAAAGTTTATCCGTTTCGGTAGCCCTTGGCATGATACCCAATGATCATGCTCCTTTGGACATCAGATGACTTGCTCCGTTTCCGCCACACAACTACTGCACTATCATAGCTTTCTCCGTTGCAGGCTGTGGCTGAGCCACGTCTTTGCTATATACTTTCTTCCAGGAGTGCTAGTTCTGCAAGGTTTGTCCTGGTCTCCACATTCGTGTCATGGTGTCTACATTCGGAGTGTTCGCACTGTACTACCGTTATTCCTGGAAGGTCGGCACACTGTAATGCTGTGTCTTTGTTGTACTTTACAGTCCGAAGCAATGTTCCTTAGGACATGCATGCCTATGCGAAGGAACGGTGCTCGGCATTCCGTAGTACGTCACAAACACATCAGTACAATACATCGCTCACGAGTTTTGTTCATGTATATTTTAGATCAGCGTGCTCCCATGCGCGAAAGAAAATCGTAGATTGACTGTCATTGTTTGATCGTATTTATATTGTTGACTCGATTTTCCGTCGTAATACATGTACCAAGACAACTATCTACATCTACAATCCGCAAGCCACCTGACGGTGTGTGGCGGAGGGTACCCTGAGTACCCCTATCGGTTCTCCCTTCTATTCCAGTCTCGTATTGTTCGTGGAAAGAAGGATTGTCGGTATGCTGCTGTGTGGGCTCTAATCTCTCTGATTCTATCCTCATGGTCTCTTCGCGAGATATATGTAGGAGGGAGCAATATACTGCTTGACTCTTCGGTGAAGGTATGTTCTCGAAACTTCAACAAAAGCCCGTACCGAGCTACTGAGTGTCTCTCCTGCAGAGTCTTCCACTGGAGTTTATCTATCATCTCCGTAACGCTTTCGCGATTACTAAATGATCCTGTAACGAAGCGCGCTGCTCTCCGTTGGATCATCTCTATCTCTTCTATCAACCCTATCTGGTACGGATCCCACACTGCTGAGCAGTATTGAAGCAGTGGGCGAACAAGCGTACTGTAACCTACTTCCTTTGTTTTCGGATTGCTTTTCCTTAGGATTCTTCCAATGAATCTCAGTCTGGCATCTGCTATACCGACGATCAACTTTATATGATCATTCCATTTTAAATCACTCCTAATGCGCACTCCCAGATAATTTATGGAATTAACTGCTTTCAGTTGCTGACCTGCTATTTTGTAACTTAATGATAAGGGAACTATCTTTCTATGTATTCGCAGCACATTACACTTATCTACATTGAGATTCAATTGCCATTCCCTGCACCATGATCAATTCGCTGCAGATCCACCTGCATTTCAGTACAATTTTCCATTGTTGCAACCTCTCGATACACCACAGCATCATCCGCAAAAAGCCCCAGTGAACTTCCGATGCCATCCACAAGGTCATTTATGTATATTGTGAATAGCAACGGTCCTATGACACTCCTCTCTGGCACAACTGAAATCACTCTTACTTCGGAAGACTTCTCTCTATTGAGAATGTCATTCTTCTCGGGTATCACCAAAATAGACAGTTTGGACGAAGCGGACCGCCGTGGATGAGCGGTTCTAGGCGCTTCAGTCTGGAACCGCGCGACCGCTACGGTCGCAGGTTCGAATCCTGCCTCGGGCATGGATGTGTATGATGTCCTTAGGTTAGTTAGGTTTAAGTAGTTCTAAGTTCTAGGGGGCTGATGACCTCAGCTGTTAAGTCCTATAGTGCTCAGAGCCATTACGCTAGGCCATTTTTGTAATCTGTGAATGATAGATTTTAGCTGTCCTAGCGTTCGTTACCATTTTAATCTTATCTGTGCTTGTGAAACGACAGCCGCGTGTGGGTTTTAGTTATTGTTGGGAACATAAGAAAATCACATGATGCCATATCTGGCGAATATACACTCCTGGAAATTGAAATAAGAACACCGTGAATTCATTGTCCCAGGAAGGGGAAACTTTATTGACACATTCCTGGGGTCAGATACATCACATGATCACACTGACAGAACAACAGGCACATAGACACAGGCAACAGAGCATGCACAATGTCGGCACTAGTACAGTGTATATCCACCTTTCGCAGCAATGCAGGCTGCTATTCTCCCATGGAGACGATCGTAGAGATGCTGGATGTAGTCCTGTGGAACGGCTTGCCATGCCATTTCCACCTGGCGCCTCAGTTGGACCAGCGTTCGTGCTGGACGTGCAGACCGCGTGAGACGACGCTTCATCCAGTCCCAAACATGCTCAATGGGGGACAGATCCGGAGATCTTGCTGGCCAGGGTAGTTGACTTACACCTTCTAGAGCACGTTGGGTGGCACGGGATACACGCGGACGTGCATTGTCGTGTTGGAACAGCAAGTTCCCTTGCCGGTCTAGGAATGGTAGAACGATGGGTTCGATGACGGATTGGATGTACCGTGCACTATTCAGTGTCCCCTCGACGATCACCAGAGGTGTACGGCCAGTGTAGGAGATCGCTCCCCACACCATGATGCCGGGTGTTGGCCCTGTGTGCCTCAGTCGTATGCAGTCCTGATTGTGGCGCTCACCTGCACGGCGCCAAACACGCATACGACCATCATTGTCGCCAAGGCAGAAGCAACTCTCATCGCTGAAGACGACACGTCTCCATTCGTCCCTCCATTCACGCCTGTCGCGACACCACTTGGAGGCGGGCTGCACGATGTTGGGGTGTGAGCGGAAGACGGCCTAACGGTGTGCGGGACCGCAGCCCAGCTTCATGGAGACGGTTGCGAATGGTCCTCGCCGATACCCCAGGAGCAACAGTGTCCCTAATTTGCTGGGAACTGGCGGTGCGGTCCCCTACGGCACTGCGTAGGATCCTACGGTCTTGGCGTGCATCCGTGCGTCGCTCCGTCCGGTCCCAGGTCGACGGGCACGTGCACCTTCCGCCGACCACTGGCGACAACATCGATGTACTGTGGAGACCTCACGCCCCACGTGTTGAGCAATTCGGCGGTACGTCCACCCGGCCTCCCGCATGCCTACTATACGCCCTCGCTCAAAGTCCGTCAACTGCACATACGGTTCACGTCCACGCTGTCGCGGCATGCTACCAGTGTTAAAGACTGCGATGGAGCTCCGTATGCCACGGCAAACTGGCTGACATTGACTGCGGCGGTGCACAAATGCTGCGCAGCTAGCGCCATTCGACGGCCAACACCGCGGTTCCTGGTGTGTCCGCTGTGCCGTGCGTGTGATCATTGTTTGTACAGCCCTCTCGCAGTGTCCGGAGCAAGTATGGCGGGTCTGACACACCGGTGTCAATGTGTTCTTTTTTCCATTTCCAGGAGTGTAGATGCTGAGTCATCTGTACATTATTGATTTTGGCTGGAAATTCATTAACAAGAAATGAACTTTGAGCAGTTGCATTATTGCGTTGCAAAAGCCATGAACCGTTTCGCCACAAATCCGGACCTTTCTTGACGCAAACACAGTTGAATTTGTTTTTTACTCCTTACCGGTACTGATAAATCGACCTCGTGGCACAACTCGTGGTGCGTAACCGTCACGTTTGACGGCACTTAACCAGCTGTTTTCGATCTTTGCCATTTCGATCGCTTCCACTGGGACGATTGAGCTCGAATTTTCGACATCAGATTCGTTAACTCATGTTTTATCACGTTTTGACACGTTTCGGTATTTTGCATGGCTGTTGACTTCGTTTAGCGACTTCTGAGCATCTTGCATTCGGCGCTGTTTTTGTTCTAAATTCCACACTTTTGGAACAGATTTCGCTTTCATGCACTTCATACCAAAAACGCCAGAAAAAAACTCATGTCATGAACCATTTCGTACTGGCGACTTCTCTTATGGTAATTTGGCAATGATTCATGATCAATTCTTTCAATTTTTCCCAATTCCGTCTGTAGATGGTTGGCTGGGACGACCAGGCCACTTGTCATCTTCAGTGTCTTCACAGCTTCTTCGAAACGCTTGTACCGCTGATAAATCCTTGTTTTAATGCTTAAGAGCAATATTTAACATTTCTAAAATGTTGCTGAACCACATTCCACTCTTAAAGCAAAATTCATTACAAATTCTCTGGTCCATTTAACCCAAAATAAATAATTACTTATACTACCAAAACACACGTTACCATTTTGACAGCTGAAGCAGACTACATACATTACCCCATATGGCTAAAGTTGTAAACTTACTTTTCAGACTTGTTAGCTAACGCAAGACGCAAAGTAACAAAATTTCCTTGACTTTATGAAGACACCTCGTACAGTCGGGATAGTAAAAACTTGGATTTATAGACAACTAGGATACAGAAATTTTCGGGCTTTCGTTGCATATAGAAAATCTCCCAAAATTTATTTTACGTTCTCAGTTATTTTTATCGGTATATCTTTATACATTAAAAAGGTTTACTGATTTGTAATCAGCAATTCATTTAAAATTACTCCCGTACGATTTGCTAAACTAGAAACTGTCCTATCTGCCATTTTATTTGTGGTCGTTCCTTCCTTATTCGATTTCAGTGTAATATTGTGGTAACCCTTATATGAGATTCCATTACAAACTGTTTAAAAATTTTGAAATCGTCTATGTGCTGTGTCAGACCTGATATCATTTGTATTTGCAACCGTTGCATCAAGTTCCATCGGTCGAAATCGAGGCTCAAATTGTTGTCGTAGAGTGTCTCAAAATATGCTTCCCGTTCAGTTGGGTAGCTTACAGTAGAGCCTTGTTCTTAGGTGACACAAGGGCATTGTCTGACACGAATGAATGCTTTTTGTGTTTTCTGGTGAGACTGTCCTTGCTACAAAGGAATGTACTCGTAAGTAAAGCCTGTGAGCTGGAATACGACAACATACAAATTAATGAATAGTGTTACTAATATGAACGTGATGTTATGACGTCTGTGCATTTGCTAAGAGTGGAAACGAATGAAGCTGACATTACCTAACACGCGTTTACCACAAGTAATAAACTCATGCGCTTACTATAGCGCGTAACTTAAGTATTCACATTATGAACCCAAAAAGAGGCGCGATTTGCCTTACACACACGCTGTATTGTGAACCATTAATGTAAAAGACACAACTCTTCATTTCGCGTGCTTCATGGCGCTAATCCAGGATGCATGAACATGTAGTAAAACGAATGGTATAGCTAATCGACAAGAATGTCTTTCCTAGCTCGCATTCGTATGTATGACGCATTACGTACTTCCAACATCTTAGTGCGCTATTTCACGGAAAATAATGTGTCGTTGCAGTACTTCTCAAGGTTGTATTTGCAGTTAAAATTTCCTCTTGTATATTTTGTCCACTTAATAGAACAGACGGCGATGTTGCTTATTAAGCTTATAACCGAACAACTTCCCTGTGATTATTATCCTTGACGCTGTTACAAATCGTGTCCCCACATATCAGTATTCCAGTAATTCTAACATTCTAAATTAGTTTTCTCCAACATAAGATTTTTCATTGTTGACACAAATTTCGTTAAATAATTTTTATTCAGTTGCCATTTATTCTGAGCGAGAAATTGGGTTGGTAAATATCTGGAGAAGTCGGAGACAAGGGAAAATATCTTTAAAGAATAGGGTTTGGTGTAGTGAAATTTTCGACAAAACATCACACAATGCCGCCTTAGAATTGAGAACCATTATCTGTATTGCGCCTAGAAATGTCTCTTATTTTCTTTTGACCAAACAACTATTCATAGTGCACACTGACTTTTTAATTAGTGGGAACAACTCTATTTACTGTGCCGAATACATTTCTTACAGGATATCGAAACATTAGAATTTCACTAGATAAAATGGTAATCCCTGTTGTTATAAGACATCCATTTTGATAAACATCCGTTAACATCACACAGAATCCATATCATCATCATCGTTTTCTTCTGCTTCTTCTTCTTGGTCGCTAATTTCACATTCACTGAAAAGAGGTTTTCATGCTTACGTCGTCTTCCTCCAAAAGCCGCTTTCCAACATCTTGTCATTTACACGCCTTCTGCCACGCGAAAAAGAAATGTGTTTATAGATCTACAGTAGATATTCGTTTAATTTTATAAAACTAATATTTATGTACTTGCTGCTTTGTTGCCACGCAAACAAACCTGCCATATAGTCAGTATGGTTGAACTCCGGAAGGATTGGTGGAATTGGGGATCAAGATGGAAGCGAAGGAAAATTGGACAACCAAAGATTCTACGACCAATATGCCAGAGATCGATGGTTGAGAAGGATAGAGGACAAAGATAAAGTGTCACCAATGGAGCAGACAAAAGAAGAGGATACTGAATATCTCGGAAGAAAAGCGAGAAAAATGAAGAAAGAGGATAGAGTTCTAAGAGGATAAGAAGAAAAATATAATCCATGAAGAGGCTACCCGTGGTTCTACAGAAACGTACATAGAAGATAAGAGATTCTTTTAAAAATTACTGGCTTCAGAAAACCTATGCGGGTCTTCAGCAGAACTAAAAACTGAGGGAACGGCGATCTGCTTGAATATTACGAGTGTGATGCATATTTAAAAACAAGAATTTGAAAAGTTTTGTGGAAGTGAAATGATGTGAAATATAAATGCATCTTCGTGTTAACGATAAATGCGTTGTGTTGTTTGCATGTTCCAGCCGCAGCAGATAATTTATAATGTTCTGTATATAGATTCGGCAATGTGATGCTGTGTAATAAAAACAACGTGATACTGTGTAATAAGCCATTCAAAATAGTCCCGTTAATGATTCCCCTTGACACTTTACGTTAATATCTGAGGACACTACCATCCGTGCAGTTTCTTGATGGGGACAACGACAGTTTGGATTCTTCTTCTAAAAAAGGAATTCGATCGCCGGTCGCCGCACATAGTCCTGCAACTGATGCACTTGCGGTGTGGAATCAAAATATTAAATTAACTATACAAATAAAAGAAGAACTTAGTCCGTCAACCACTCGCTGCTTGTCTCGAAAAAGTAGTTTTTAACAGTGCAAAAATCATCAGTGTTCTCTTACTGATTCAAATTTTAGAAACTGTGCTCAAAAATCATGCATTCGAGTATCGTACCACTATTCCGGCGGTACGAATAGTCAATGCTAAAGGGTGTAACCTGAGACTGTACTCTATTTGTCATGTTTTTTGTCCGTTTTCAAAAGCTACGAGTAAGTAAACGCGTATTATGTAGACACAGGTATTTCTGTTGTAAATTACGAATGAGTTGTTAAATTAGTTTTCTCCTTACATGATGTCGCAAGTTTGTTGTGGCTCCTCCCGGTCTTAATCTTTTGAAACAAATGGGGCATTGTACTTTATTGATACCGCACTTCGTAAAATACGAGTACTTCCGGATTAGGGTGGTGCACTTCTATAATACATCTAATCTCCGTCTAGAACAGCGAGAATCTACCATACAGACCCGATCGGGCAAGTCCCGCAAACTGCGCCTACACACATACTATCTAATGGGCCACATGGTAGGTATCAGGTACATGATTGTCCCAGCAATCCTGTACTGTGTTATAGCCCTGTTCGCTCCTCCTATTTTCTATAATAACACTTTTTTCGAAGCGATGGAAATCTTAGAAAGAAAAATTACACTTTTTTTATAAATATTTATTTAAAAATCAAAAACTGTAGCACTGCTGCTATGGCTAATTGATATTTCGGTTTTTTGCCCAGTTACTAGTAAACAAATGTAAAAAATTGTTCTAACCTGGACCAAATAAGTACCGAGAAACGCCGGTTATCCAGAACTAAGAAACCGGTATCGGTTTTAAGCGGTCGGCATTTTCCGTCCCAACAGTAGACTAGAGCAAGTCGGGCGTCGTCGAAGCGGAAAATCCTTGTCGCAGAGGGTTCGGCACTGAAGCGGGCAGCAGTTTATGGCCCATAGGTTGGTGCTGCCGTCGCGTTTTCGTCGGCCACGAACTGGAGCAGCCTCTCAGCCCTTTGCGCACGTGGTTCTGTCGGAGCCGTCCTTGGACCGCTTCTCACGGCTATCAGCTGCCCTCGAGTGCTACTCAGCCAGCACTGGCCCGGAACGAATCACGGCGCCTCGCAGAGACGTGTGATCCAGATGTCATCGCTGCGGAAATAATGCATTGTTTGCCATCTTAGTCGTTCCGAACGGCGTTCCATTTTATTGCTGTTAGATATTGCGTGCAGGCGGTGCCCCGTAGCTTCTAAATATTTAAAGAACGCCGTATTCGCCAAAATAAGACATTGACCCAGCAAAAAATAAAAAAAATAATAATTTACTTTCGTATTCCGTCGCATATGTCATTAGTTATCCTGGTTAAAAACGAAACACACGTAATTTTTTGATCGTATAATTAAAATAGACTAAATGTATCAGGGCGCTAATCCAGGAAACATAATGTACTCGTTTATAAAGTCTTCCATATCGAAATGCATGAGGACCATTCCATGCCAAATTGTTTAATTTCTGGAAAAGTTCCCACATGACAATTTAGGGACTTTGCTGAAGTTTTATGTGAACATTTATACATTTTCCCAGTGAACAATGGTGAAGTTTTACTTTCGCCAATATATACCGCCAGAAATCTAGTCATTTATTAGACCCTTAGAGCAACTATCGAAAATGCACCCATGAGTTTTTGGCAGCTTTGAGACATCTACGGCATCATTTTCTCGAAAGAAACAAAACCGAACCATCTTGTACAAATTTTTGCGCCCGCACAAGAAAAAATAAAAAAGATTTTGTGAGCGATTTTAATAAACTTTAAAGTTTTCCGATCTCAATTCCTAGTCTCACGTCTTTCGATGTTACTTTCTCCAGAGAGTACTAAACAATTGTAAAACATAAAAAAGATGTCATTTTTGGCGTTTTTACAAAAAGCGTCAGTTTTGCCTTCAGTTGTAAACTATTGAAAAGCAGTAAGAGAACGACATTTTATATCCTAAAACTTTATTTTGGTAAGTTATTACGCGCAAAGTTTCAGGTATTTTGGTAAGTTATTACGCGCAAAGTTTCAGGTTTATCCTGTCGGAAGTTCACCCCTGTTTGCGTACGGCATATTTGATATACTGTATATAGCAAATTTGCCGTATGGAAACGGGGGTGGACTTCCGACAGTTGCGCTTTGGGTCAAACAAATCACTATATCTCCGGAAGTATTGTATTGACTAAAGTAAAACTTTATTGATGTTCATTGGGAACATGTGCGAATGTTCACACAAAATGTCAGCAGAATCTGTCATGGTCATTCGGGAATCTGTAGACCACTTTGCATCCATGAGAGGTTCTGTTATGCACTGAAAACGGAAAAATGTCACCCTGAACATCTAGAAACAGGGCTACGAAACTGATACTCTGACATTTCTGTGTTTGCGCTATATATTGATTAAAATATCATACTTACGAAAGTTTTTTACCAGTACAAAAATAGCCATTCCTACGTTTGAGAATAATACGTGTACCTTGTATAGCGTGTTCTAAACGTAGTGGAACATTTCAGTTAGAGGTCGCAA